>NW_003554068.1:0-1712 GCF_000090795.2 Amphimedon queenslandica | reverse complement strand
TCCTGTCATGTTGGTGTATTGATATAAAAAGGGAAGGTATCATAATATCAATCTCTAAGAGCTGTTTGCACACTCAAGTAGGGTTTTCTATTCTAATAGATCTTCATTTAGTCAATCCCACCCTTCCCAACCCAGTTTTGTGGGCAACTTAATGTTAGAGTGTTGTGTGTGGCTGTTTTGTTTAGTTTCCAGACCCTTCATATTATTAATTGATTTTCACAGGTTATTTTTCCGATTCATGTGTCTTTTACATGAGGTTTGCTGTTGGTTGTTTGAAAAATGCATTTAGGGTTGAAACAGTGAATATTATTATTACTAAGGTTATTATTAATTTTGTTATTATGATTCATCTGTGTTAATTGTTTGGGTTATTGTCGTTCTGGTTGCGTTTTTCCTCTCCTCAAAGAGTGGTTTTTTGACATCCAACGGAGTTTTTCCCTTAAAGCACCGGCTTTTCTCTCAGTGAGGTGCTCCTAAATCATATTGTACAGTTTGTTCCATAATGCCACTGCTCTGATCTTTTTGTTGTCTCATCAGTACTTTTACTCACTATTTTAGTGTGTTTTGTTGTTAGTTTGAAATGAGTGTGAAATCGAGAACTTAACCCAATGGGATGTAGTATAATTTTACGCTTGTGATGGAGGCATGATAGAAGAAGGATAAAAAAATACATACATTATCAAAGATCTCCATTTGTACTTTTAATTTATGAAAGGCATAGAAATTAATTTTGAACGTTATTTTGTTTCATTACAGACCCTATCTTAGGTATAAAATTTTTAAATGTCTTGTGATTATTTCCTTACAATGAAATTCAAGGGTAGCCCATGTGGTAGATATCTGTATCAGGAAAAAACACTAGTACATGATTCTTTTCCATTTTATTCACAAGCAATCATATTCTGGAGTCAGTTTCTCCTGCATTTCTATTGCATTCTGGGAATGATCCATACACTACGCTGTTCTAGTAATTTCATTTTGAAACGTCAAGCTACATATAATGTTCACTAGAATTTAAAGATACTTTGAAGGTTTTTAGAAAGTAGTAATCCAAAACAGTAATAATAGCCTCTTGTAATAATGAACTGACCGAAATGTTTTCTTCATTTTTTGGAGATCTTCAGCTAGTTCACACGACATTTTATTTCTCACAATCTGCATTGTTTTATAAGAGTCTTGTAGTTTTGTTCGCATAACACTGCTAACAGTAGAGAAAACAAGTCTGCTTTTAGAAATAAAGTGTTAACAAAATCATTTCTGTACATGCCTTAAACTGAAAACGTATATCACAAGAAAAGCACACCCTAAAATTAAGATAGTTCAGAAGAGACCATTGGCAGCAGTCTGCCTTTGCAGTTGGTTGACAGCTTTGATTTCCCATAATAATTGGCAGTTATTATTAATGTATGTATCATCATCTCTCATAGTCAAGGTGATGCAGAGGCTGTTACTAGCCGAAATTCAGGGAAAGTCAGTAAAACAAAGAAGAGCCATAGGACCTGTTGGATCAGACCTAGAAGTTGGTAGAACAATTTTTTCACCAATACTCAGTTACTCAGGAATTGAAGGAGAATTTTAGAGTGTGAAAAGAAAACTTCATTGAAATGTGTGATCTTTGAAGTTCAGAAAACTACTAAAATGAGATCTGCAATTTCTGTTGAGAAGAAAGAAGCAATTACACTTTACTACTTTTGGATGAAGTCAGCAAATGC
>NW_003554067.1:0-1712 GCF_000090795.2 Amphimedon queenslandica | reverse complement strand
AAATTAGTCTAAGGTCAAACCACAATACATATACACCACTAATAATCAATAATACACATACAACTAATAATTCAAATGATAATGATACACATATACAACCAATAAGTAGTAACACATACCTATATAATAAAGAATAATAACCAATAGTTTTTAATCCATCACATCCCACTTGTCTATTCTATTTTAATTATTTAGCCAAAAGGTCAGTCCTTAGTCTACGTTGATGTCAGCTGGAGTTGAATTAGTCAGGAGGGCCTGACCCTCGTAAAGGAGGAAGATCATGACCAATCCAACACTCTTTTTCCTTTCACATGCAGACGTATCATGAATCAAAATAAAATGGCGGATTTAAAACGTGACCACTTGATGGTATGCTCTTTAGTCCTTTACCCTATTCTCACGCACTTTAATAGAGCTCTAATTGGTTGACCTGACTAATCTATTGTTTCTCTTCCTGTATTCTTCCTCTTGTTTGTCTCCCTCCTACTGTATGTCTCTCACAGGTTCATCCTCCCTCTCCTCTCTCTCTCTCTTACAGTGTCAATGAAGAATATGATCCCTGATTGATTGCTTTGTGTCTTTTTGCTCATTTTGTGAGTTTAAGTCTTGTTGATATTTGGGAGTGATATGTTGATGAGTGTTTTGTGATTTGTTGAGAGTTTGATTGCCTGTTTTTGAATTATTCCACATGTAGTTATTGATCTTAGTCAAGTTCAGAAGTTCTATTTTTGGTCAAATTTTATTATAAGAAGGTACATTAAAAATGTGGGTAAGTGTTTATCACCTGTTTGCATTATGTGCATGTACATGTATGTATTAAATTTAAGGCTAAAATTATGTAAAAGCCAAAATATAATGTAAAGCTTTTGTAATAGGTGACAAGCACAATTGATCATGCATGAAGGATACTCCACTTATATTGTACATGTACATGTATGTTATCTTTAGTCGTGACAACCTAATTGAATTTTGTACTCATGTACATGTACATATAAATGAACACAAAACCAATGATTTAAATTCTACATGTATATTTTATTTGTCTATTTTCATGTACATTAAATTTCTTGCTTTCTCTTTCCCTCCATACACAATCCCATCCTTTCAAGTGTTGTCCTACATGTATATGTGCTTGTATCAAAATAAGACTATTATCAAGCCTGAAATTAGAGTTGGACATTTTCTGACAATTTTGCTTAATAGTCAGTCAAATTATGTATTGTTCTACCGTTTTGCCTGAACAAAATAATTTTAAAATAATGATCTAATTTATAATTGATTATTAAAAGAAATTTATCATAATAAGTTAATAACCAATAATTAATTATGTCCGACTGGAGGTTTTCCCACAAAGCATGCTAAGTGAGCTAAGCATACAGCATGAGTATTATGAGCTGACAATTACTACAATACAGTACATTGCATTTTGAACATTCATAAAAAGTCTAATTTTTATTGGAATCAGCTGTAGTCTTCTACACAACATAAGTTTGTGTAAGTGTATCTGAAAAGTTTCTAGCCATTTCTTACAAAATTTGGCCAAAGGCTATAATAATCTTTGGTCGTTAGCTCGCTATTTTAAAATTCAAAGATAATTGGAATCACTTCAAATTTCTATATATGCAACATAAAAATTTGTATCATTTTTTAGAAAAATTATAAAAATAGAAAATTTTTTCCTGGCCATTTTTAGCAAAATTTTTTGAGCACCT
>NW_003554066.1:0-1713 GCF_000090795.2 Amphimedon queenslandica | reverse complement strand
AAGAGATCCTTGGCAGCAATGGAGTGTGGAGCAGCAGTCATATGGCACTGGCTCTCCTTATGTTTGTCCACCTTTTTATAGCCCTTCTTGTGAATATCAACAGATGTCGACTACTTACCCATATACTCTTCATTTCATTACTGGTAATATTAGTTCTTGTTTTGGTTGCAAGAATAAGTATAAGAAACCACTGGAGCCGCCCAATGATCTTTGTATTCAGCACCAAGATTGGCGTGAATATTTAACACCAAGCAGTTCAACTCCACAAAGGAAATTTAGTAATGTTTATTATCACTGTCGACCTCAGTGCATTCAGTTAAATAATCTTTACTTTATACCAAGTGAGCTGCAAATCCCAGAGTCTTGTATACTCAAGCTCAATGAAGTACACAAAAGATACTTACAGGAACAATTTGGATTAAATATTGAATAACAAATACTGTTTTTCTTGCTTGAGCTAGACTACAATAATTATAGTGATTTTTTGTTGCATTATGTTAACCACTACAATGATTTTAAAAATGGACATGTTAAACTGAATTGTGCTAAAATAGATAATAAATACAAGTAGGTAAGTGTATTTTTTAACTCTAAATGGAGTCCAGTAGTCCAGTCCACTCTTCCAGTCCAGTGAATGGAGACACCCGATTCTAATGGTGCAAACAAAATTTCTAAATTCCATGTTGATCAAAAGTTATAACAAAAAATCAATAGGTCAGGTGAAACTGAATAGACTTTAATTACCGTAATTTGCCTTTTTTTCGTACAAAAAATTTTCGTTTCAGAAAAATTCGAGTGGAAATATTTTCGTCATCTCATAGTGTACGAAAATTTTTACAGTCTGAAAATTTAGCTTCTCTTGCATATACCTTTTCCTTTACCTACTGGTAACAAGGCCGCTATAGTAGTGTTTATAATTCTTGAGATAAGAGATTCTTGACCTGGCGACATTACTAGTATACGGATAGTACTGGAGATGCAGCAATGACCAATTTACGGATAATAAACGGAAAAATTAAATGGCTACTTTTGTCACATGGTGGACCGTTTTATTTTATAACTCAGTAGTGAAGCAACTGATTGAAGTACAGCAAGCACCAGTGGATAGAGCAAGGCCCACGGTTAGAGCTGCAAGAAGATACCTACTTATCAGGCCGTACCTTAGTCTTTCTTTGATGAATTAGGTCACAAATTTTGGTTGCTCAAAAATTTTCGATTGAAATATTTTCGTCATTTTAGGACCATACGAAAATATTTCCACAACGAAAAAAAGGCAAATTACGGGTATATAAATAAGTATAGGTTTAACCTCAGGCCAGCCCTCTACAATAGGGGTGGGCAATATTGAAAATTTTAAAATGATACGATATTATCGATATTTTCATGAATATCGTTGATATCGATACTAGATTTCGATATTTTCATGACCACGCCCAATAAGTTTCAAGTACCCTTTCCAAGAAAAACTATGATTTAGAAAAGCATTATTACTCTCATTTAACCTGTTTTGACTTAGTCTTCATCTGTTACTTCCTCTGTTGTGCAAAAAAGAAGTGTTGGGAGATACTTCATTACTTAGCGACTGTGGTTAATTAACTATTATTAAGGTTATACGATAATTTTGTGGGCGTGGTCACGGTATCGATATTTCTTTTCAATTTTTTCGATATCGATACGTATCGATACCGCATTATATCGATAAAATATCGTTAA
>NW_003554065.1:0-1713 GCF_000090795.2 Amphimedon queenslandica | reverse complement strand
CTAGAGTATAAATTGAGTTTCCTATTTCCTTTATCTTCCTACCAAACACTTTCTTAGCCCATGTGGTACTATCGTTATTATGAAATAGAAATAGGGAATGATGATAATAGCAAAGATCTATGCAAACACCTAATACCATAAATTGGGAAATTTTCGTTGTTAAAATATTTTTGTGGTTAAAGTGACCAACAAAATTTTGACACACAAAATATTTTCTACAGCGAATAATAAGATTACCAAATTTATTTACAACAATTATTTTTAATTTCCCAATTTATGGTAATTTAATTACTTAATTAAAGTATTATTAATTTTTTATTGTTACAGATCCAGATATTTTACCAGAAGGTTCTGTATTAAGTGAGTGAATGTGTTAGTATTATTATTAATAGATAATGTGTGTATTTATTTACAGATGAGTCTCATGCTCCTGTTATACTGACAGCTATCAATAAGATAGTCAATGAATGGGAGACTCTGGGAATATTCCTTGGAATTAAAAATGAAGAATTGAAGCTAATTCATTTTAATTCTTTACATCAAATAGATATATGCCGTAAAGACATGATAGTTCACTGGTTAAAGACTGGTACTGCTACAAGGGAAAAGCTGATAGAAGCACTTGAGGATGTAGAAAGAAGCGATGTTGCTGCTGAAGTAAAGAGTCTGCCTACTCCAGAAGAAGAGATAGATGGTACACGTTTGTAATTTGTACATTTAAATCACTTAGCTATACATTGTAGTTATGATTTTTGTTGATGCAATCACAGAATGGGAATAGATGGATACAATACTGTAAACGATGCATGTAGCTTCTGAAACTTGCCCATAGTAGACACCAGCTAACAAAAGAAACCCTGGCTTACAGCTTAAAAAGCAAGTTCAGGAGCCAATACTTACATGGTTATGGCTGGCAAAATAACATTATTGTCATTTATTGACTAACTGAATGCAAGCTTAGGCTACTCCAATTTTATTCACTGCTTCCCTTTCCATATAGGCTGGGCTGATGTAGACAAGTGGCTTAATGCATTATTTTAAAATATTGATGTGTATTAACAGCCAACGTAGTGTGTGGGCCAAAAAAGATGAATTTTTAATGCATAATACGGTTCTTTTATTTTTTGTTATACATGTAGCTAAGCAGTTTCTTATAACTGCTACCATATAGTGGAAAATGCTTGTGGATTTCACGTTTTTTTCAAATTCATGAAAATAAAATCCACGAAAATTGATTTGATACAGTTCAAGATGGCCGAAAAGTAGAAAACCACAAAAATGAAAGCCACAAAATTGATTCATGAACAGATCCGCGAAATTTTTGGGCCACAAAAATTTTCCGCTATACAGTATTAGCTATAATTTAAAATGCATAATTATATACTTGGCAAGATACCATGATGCTGCTTGATTTGTGTAAACTGAAATAGTTTTATGAAATTTGTTGTCAGTTGTCACCTTTTCTCAGTGGTGTGGTGTCTAATAATTAACATAGCCACATGGTCCAAAAATGTTTTACGCATGCTCACAAATAATACTAATAATACATGTGCATAATACATACATGTTACTGGTTACATACACTACAAGTGGGTTCCTTATTTTCATTCTTCTAGAGTATAAATTGAGTTTCCTATTTCCTTTATCTTCCTACCAAACACTTTCTTAGCCCATGTGGTACTATCGTTATTATGAAATAGAAATAGGGAATGA
>NW_003554064.1:0-1714 GCF_000090795.2 Amphimedon queenslandica | reverse complement strand
ATTTCATCAGGTCAGTAATTCTCATCATTGATACACAATAGTTGATGAGTATTTCAAACTGAATAATTTATATTAATGTACATAAAACAGATTGTTAATAATTAAGTGTGTTTGTTAGTGTGTCTCTGTGTGTCATGTGTTTGTGTGTGATGGTGACGTGTGTCTATATGTGACGTGTGTGTGTGTACTAATACATACATTATGATGTGTCTGTGTATGATAGTGCATATAATGTATGTGAGAATTTATGAATGTATGACGTGTGTATGTGACGTGTATCTATAATGTGCATGTTATGTGTGTGTGAGTATTATCATGTATCTGTGTGTGTGTGATGTTTGTATATGTACATGTATCTATACATAAGCTAATGTGACATGAGTGTGTGTGTGTGTGTAGGTTCATGTTATTTATTATCATTTTTAATAAAGTTCTGTATCACATGAGTCACAAATTACCCACATACAATGTTCCATGAGTTTTGTATAATTATTCATTAACAATGATAACTGACATGTACCAGAAAAGATTAGTAATCTTGAAATAAGGAGACCCCTGGACCTCTCCTTCATGTGTACAGGTGTGGTGTGTGTGATGGTGTGTGTATCCATACATGAGTGTATCTGTGTGTGTGTGTGTGTGTGTATCATGTGATAGTGATGTGTGTCTATGCATGACGTGTATGTATAAATAATAATGTACACACATATACACATACATATGTATGATGAATGTGTATAATGTATGTGTGTGTATGTGGTAAGTAAGTGTACATGAATGTTTGTACATTATTATTAGATCAATGGATATCTCCTGTTGTTACTGGAGACAGACCACCTCCTATTAATTCCTTCACTCTAACACCAGTTACTAATAACACTGTGGTAATGTTCGGAGGCAATACTGATAGTGAACTCAATGGTAATAAACTGTATATGATAAGTTTCACCAAGACATCAGTGGTGAGTTAATACTGTAGAATGGGTTTTGATTGTGAGGTTAAAGATGGCCAAAACGTAAATAATCACAGAAATTTAAGCCACGAAATTTTTCCGCTATACTGTATTAACCCATGTATGGTACTTTGTCACTCACAATCTTTATGATACACAATCTCAATCTACAATAATTAATCAATAATTATTTGATTACATTGATTTTATTATTTTCTCAGGATATACTAAAAGTACCTAATCCTGGAGGATCAGTACAATGGCCTAAGGGAAGATGGGGTCATTCCAGTGTACTGATTACCACTAGTTCAGGACCACACTTACTAGTGGTGGGTGGATACCCTGCCTATGATGTATGGTTACTGGACATTAACAAAAGAAAATGGAAAGAACTGGTAAGTATTATATTATGATGCTTGATAATGAAACATAAAGTGATTAACTAAATTTGTAACTCATGAGGTTTGTAATGTACATGTACATATTATGATACTGAGTGAAAACTACTGATGAATAATGCTGGTATTCAGTATGTGAGTGTGTGTCTGTTTTTAGTGTGAATGTGTGTCTGTGTCTTTTTGTGTTTTGTGTTTGTTTCTTTACCTAAATATGTGTGAATATACATGTGTGTGTGTGTGTAAAGATGGATTGACAATTGATAGAGTGTCAATGCTGGAATTAAAATAAATTGTATTTTATATACATTGTGTAGATTGTGTATGTACATACATGTATTTGTGTGTATGTGTGCATATGTTTTA
>NW_003554063.1:0-1714 GCF_000090795.2 Amphimedon queenslandica | reverse complement strand
AGCATAGTGCTTCCACCACCATTACCAATTAATGGTTTAGTAGATGCATCTGTATTAGTCGGTGTGTTAGGAGCTGGGAGATTTTCAGGTTTAGGATAATTTCGAGGAGGATGGGGTTGGCTCCTATAATTATTAAAGTAAGTTAAAATCAAACGAGTGGACATTTTGTACATACTCAGAATGTGATTCTGTATCAACTACAGGTACAGAGTGAGGTGCTGGTATATCCCCTTCAGTTTTACTAAAAGGAAAGAAACACAAAACAGAACATCATTATTATAAATATACTTGTACCTTTTTTGCTGCTCTGAATCTTCAATTACAATAGTCACATCCTTAGCAGAGTATGTAACTCCTTTGTCACTTACAGTGTATTTACCTTAATAATAATAATAATAATAATAAAACCTCATTAAAAACATCAGCCACTCACTTTTTTTAGACTTTATCTTTATTAATACTATTATTACTACAAAAATGACAATAGTTGCTACTATTGCTGCTATAACACACACTATTACTATCGAAGTCAATGGAACTATAAAAAAAGTAGTCAAATGTACAATGCAATAATCACATATCTTACTATTAGTAGTAGTAGTAGGAGGAGGAGTAGTACTTAATATATCATCTGTACTACAACTGAGATTAAAGTACCGGTAACTTGTAGATGAGTTATCAATAGTTCCATCTCCATTGAAATAGGCTATTTCAACAGTGTAATTGCCTGGTTCAAGTTTTCCTGAACTATTAGCGACGATTAAGCCTTCATCATCACACTTTATTTCTTGTGGAAATGAAAGGAGGTTCTTTTGAGAATCAAATACTCTCATGACAATACCCGTTGCTCCGGGCAACAGGACTGCGTTTATTTCAAAATATCCTCCTTCACAGGAAGAAATTGATAAATTTTGAATTATTTGTACACCTATAAAAAGTAAATATAATAACACAGTGGTATATCAGATTACACTATAAACAAGTCATGCAATTGAACCATGTCACCACTAGACTAGCTGTAACCATTACATCAAAAGTACATGGTGTTCATGTACCAAGCATTCAGCTCCAGCATAGTTTGCATTCACTATTCACACTGACATTCACATAGCACAGTATATTATGGGAAAGTATGTCATATGACCATTGGTATTATCAGCGCTGTGCTATATCCCCATGTACTTCATTATTACTCAAGTTTAGCCAAATTAGCAATTACACATACATGTATATAGGAGATTGCATAATCCTTGCAAAAAGAGTTTTTAAATGCTTATTTTGTTAAGTGGGTGATTTATTATTGAGAGTAGCAACTAAGTAGCTGTTACTCCCTTATAAAAAAAGGAAGGTAAGGCAGATTTCCAATTTTACTGGATAATGCAATCTCCTGTACACTATACAGTGTACATTAGGATGTCATACTATAATAATTATTATTCACAGACATGCATCATATGACTCCTGCACTAGATAAACTTGTGGTTTTGATGATGCAATAGTATCAAGGAGCTGAGAATAACAGTAAACAAGGTAACAATATTCATAACCTTATAAAGTCTAAAAATAATACATCTAAATATGGGAAGGCTACTGTGTCTAAAAATAGTACAAAGGATGAAAGGAACAGAGTTGAATAATTAATTGTTAATCCAAGCAATTCAAGTTACTAATACTCAACTATGATGTACAATATAATAAACTTACTAATATTATA
>NW_003554062.1:0-1714 GCF_000090795.2 Amphimedon queenslandica | reverse complement strand
CAACTAGTCAATGGTTCATCAAGTTTAAAACAACTAAGACTTTGGTTGCTATAGCTTAAATGGAGTATTGTTTATCTTTACATTACCTGGTTTATTTAAAATCATTATTTTGAAGGGTGTTTCAAAGCTAAAACAATTATAGTATCTATACAAAGATGGCAATGTTACTCATAACAGCAGCTATCTTGTTGAGTGTCAGTGAAGTTATTAGTCAATCGTGTCCACCTTCCTCAGGTAAGACACTGGATGTGTATAATAACAACTGTATAGGTTTTTATAGGTATCTACCTGAGGCATAATGGAAACTGTTATCCTAATGGATCATATTTTTGGGATGCTAGTATCAGACCAACTCCTTTAGAGTGTGCATTACCTGGTGCTACTCTGAATGGTGGACAATGGATTGGTCCTAATGGGGTAGTTCCTTGTGATGGTGGTAACAATCAAAATGTTCAATGTACTACTGGGTCAGGTGCTAGTCTCAGTATTCAAGGTAATAACTTTCTTGCGTCATCTGCTGGTGATGGCTGGTACAAGTGTTGTCTACCCACTAATTGTTCAGATCCTTACACTAACATCATCTTTGCTAATATATTCAGTAAGAGGAGACTATAATCACTTACTGATGTAATAATTTTCATTTGTAGGATTTACAGAGATAGAATCATTTACTGTTGCTGATCTTCCTTCTGATATGACAGTATATCCTCAGGAATACAAACTGAATTGTACTAAAATTGGGCACTATGAGTATGGTATTAGTATGAGCATTGGTGGTACTACACTGGCTAGTTACCCTGGATCATTTTGTGATGATAATGGTAATACTTGTTCTGGTAATGTGCTAGTTGATAGTAGCAACACAGTAAGATATACTGTTGATATCACATGGGATGGAATGACTGTCAGTAGTGGATCAATCAGTCAATCAACCACTGGAGATCAAATGTATCAGTGCAGGGTAGCAGATTATCCTGGTAGTAGGGAAATTAGAATACGTAATGTAATTATAAAAGGTAATGTCAATGAATGCTAATAATTCTTGTTACCAATAATATTAGTACCAGCAACTGCTCCCTCTTCTCTTACTGAGGTCAACCAGACAACTACCACTATCACTGTCAGTTGGACTGCACTTGATTCATCTGATGCTGATGGATATGTAGTCAATGTCACTAGTGACACAGACACTGTGCAGACAGTACAGGTGGAGGGAAGTAGTAATAATACAATCACACTGAATGGACTGAGAGGAGGAACAACTTATAGCATCACAGTCAGAGCCTATCAACAATTACTGGGACCTGCTAGTACAATCAGTGTACAGACCTTACCAGGTATTGCTACTGCACCTTTTAATGTACTTGTAACATTGTTGATGTATTTCTAGTTATTAATTCAATCAATTGGACACTAGTCTCATCCATTACACAACTCAATAACACTCAATATCGTATTGATTGTCTCACAACTACTGATATAAATCCTTCAACTGATGTTTACTGGTTAGTGAATAGAGTAATGAAGAGTAACTCAAACTATTCATCAATTGATGTCCTGACATACAACAACACACTACTGGTATATCCTGATCCACTGGGAGTGTCAGTTAATGTTACCTGTATAGCAATGATTGGAGGAGTCAACTACAGTCAATCTGTGATATTACATAGTATAATTATACTTTAATCAATAGTAGATACTCTTGTCTCTT
>NW_003554061.1:0-1714 GCF_000090795.2 Amphimedon queenslandica | reverse complement strand
ACATAGATGATGAACTCCTACCATCATCACTGAATATAGTAGAGGTGAACACACCACTGACTGCTCTAGTGATAGGAGGAGGATATGGGAAGAGAAAGCAGATGGCATTAATCCTTCCACAGATTAAGGGATTGCATTGTCTAATGCTATATAAACGGTATTCATTGAATCTTCTTTTGCCCTCTCATCCCAGTCTACATACACTTTCTTTATCACTAAAGACAGCAGACCTTGTCATTGAACTATGTACTATTCTACAAACCAATACTACACTCAAAGCTCTGAGTGTGGACATGAAAGATATAGTATATACCAGCAGTATGGGTACTAGTCTACAAGACATGCTAACTCAAAACCAAACACTGAAATACCTTGAGATTAATGATGACAGGTATAATGTCATTCCCAGTTCATTCCTGTCCTTCCTAACAACTGGTCTCAGACACAACACCAGTCTACAGCAGTTGAGTGTACCCATTCCACTGAATGAAGAGATAAGAACTTTTATTAAAGTCATCTCTCAAAAGAACAATTTCACAGAAATTAAAGTGAACTTCAAACCAGATCAGTCATACAGTAACTGTAGTGAGGAAGAGAAGAAACAAATAATGACACAATTGTTTTATGAACAGGTACTACCTGCTGTTACTAACATGTTACAGTCACATACAACCATCAGACTACTGAGGATAGGGTGTAGAGATATTAATGAAGAGTCATCTCAACCTAACTCGATAGAACTAGTACAACATTTATATGAAACTATCTTCATCCATCCATCACTTGAATATATTGAGATTAATACTGGAGTCATTACTCCTCGTCTCCTGAGGGATACCCTTAAAGATCAAAAGAAGACATTGATTGATAGACACAGAAAAGAACAACCACACAAACCACTACCAATAGTGGATGTTTGATCAATAATAATAATTAATGAATAATGATCATTGTAGGCGTGGTTTTAATTAATTTTTTATTATTTTTATTAACTAAGTACTATAATTATTACCGTAATTAATTAGGCGGCAAAATGGAAAAGTAAGTACAAAGTAGTTACCTATTCATTCATTTACAGTATCCTCTCGCTCCCTCCATTATTAGAGAGGGTGAGAGTATCACAGTGTTCATTAGAGTCCGTCCTGTTAGTTCATATGATACTGAACCAGTACCCGCCACTAGTAGCAGCTGTATCAGTGTGACCACACCCACCACTATAACCATCAACACTAAACCAGACCCCAAACTGTTCACCTTTGATCATGTGGCAGAACACAACACTACACAGGTAAAACCGGTCTGACTGGTATACATATACACCTCGTCATGTTAATTAAATGTATTCATCCATTACTCATTAGGAGGGTGTGTTCTCGTTAATTGGTAGACCAATCATTGATGGGTGTATGCAGGGATACAATGGAACTATATTTGCATAGTAAGAATAATAATAATGAATATTAATTAACATTATTATTATTATTATTATTATTATTATTATTATTATTATTGTTATTATTATTGTTGTTGTTAGTGGTCAGACTGGTTCAGGAAAGACGTTCACAATGATAGGTACGTCACTCCTTAGTTACCGTTACTATGGCTACCATTGCTATGGTTACTTGTAGGTCCCTCTGATGAAGGTAGTGATGGATACATTCATGAGTACAGAGGAGTCATCCCAAGGAGCTTTGAATATTTATTTAGTTTAATA
>NW_003554060.1:0-1715 GCF_000090795.2 Amphimedon queenslandica | reverse complement strand
CCCTACACTAAATAATTTTTTAAATTTTTTTGTTCTAGTAATATTACTGAGCATGCGCACTTGCGCAGTTGGTTGCATCAAAATGGCGTCCAACCACTTGGTGAATCAACTGTGTACTTGAAAATAACGACGAGAAATAATTTTGGAGAATCTAAATGCCAAACCACACTGCACTAGCGTCTTTTAAGCGCAACAGAATGGTGCAAAAATTATTTTTCTAGGATAAAAACTGTAGGACTAGTTCTTCCTTAACTATGGAAGAAGAAGAAGAAGGAGAAACCTGAACATTTGGTGCATGCAGGCATGCATGCATTCATTGCCGTAAAACTATCTTTTGGAAGTTTTTAGCTACTTTTTATAGGACTAACCTGTTTCAATAAAACTATAAAGGAAATCTTGACTGTCAGATAAGCTATAAAGAATTCCTGAAGATTTACACAGGCTCAAATCCGCTCAATGCTTCTGGAATGGCAGCCATTTTGGGCTGGGCGCGTTCGTCCAACTCAACCCTACATACCAAGCGCTAGCGCTTGGTAATAGGTACAGCTGCTTATTAACAGCACATTTGAGAGAGGTAGAAAAAGGATGAGTGCTATGTGGGACATTAACATGCTATCAAGCTGACTGTAGGATTGTTCTTGAGTAGCTTTTCAGTTTTGCTGGGTAATGTTGGTTGTTTTATCACTGCTGGATCTGATGTGATTAACGGTGAACCATTTGTTGCTTTTACCAAAAGTACATTGTACTCTTACTTTTACTAATGCTGGAAAGACTTTATTTCGCCGAGATGCACTCAGGGAAGGCAAGACAATGCTTGGATTTTCACAGCATCCTACGAAAGAGTTAAAAATTAATAATTTTATATGATTTTATTATCTGTAAGGTTTTACACTACTCACTTCCTTATTCCTTCCCTTATGCACTTTGATGTATTCTGTTGATGCACATTTGATCTAAATTCATTATTCTTCATGTTGTCTTCTCCCATCTTCTTCATCATTATTACTGAGATCTATATCTTGTTTACAGGGTTCCCCACAAGCATTCTAAATGAGCTAAACATGCAGTATGCTTCATGAGCTGACAAGAAGTACAAATACAGTACATGGCTTTTGAGCAAAATTAAAAGTTGTAATAAAATTCAATTTTAATTGAAATCCTTTCAAAGTTTCTACACAACATAAGCGCATGCATATCAGAATAACATGTAAAAATAGAGAAATTTCTCCTTTTCAAACTTGGTGAAATTTGGCCAAAATATTTTGGAAACTTTGCTGACAAGAAGCAATTTCAAGCAAATGCTGTGGTAAACCCTTGTATATATACATTACATTGATTACACTCATCACTATCCAATTTTCATATTGTCTTACTCTCATTATCTCCATCATAATCATGTCTTTGTTACACTTCGTTAAACTGCTCCTCTATCTTCCTTTAGGCCAATAGTTTGAATGGATCATATTGTTCACAATGTGGGCATCTCAACATGCAGCATGTGTAAAGTACTCAACATGCACATGTCATCAAGTGTCAGAGTATACTGTTTAAATCAATGGACCACTGACATAAAAATAGACACTGTATGCATAATACTGATTGTAACAAAATTCACTAATTCCCCAATTTCAACTGTTCCATTTAACATTAATTTTTGTGAAATGTGAGATTATTGCTAAAATTATTATTTTAACGAAAATTGAATTTATATAACC
>NW_003554059.1:0-1715 GCF_000090795.2 Amphimedon queenslandica | reverse complement strand
GGAGGGAGACAGGGAGGGGGAGGGAGGGAGAGAGAGAGAGGGAGGGAGAGGGAGTAGTAAAAGATTTGATTATCACTCAACAAGACTTACTCTTTCATAGGCTTCAGCATCCTTAGGGCACTCCTTATTATCATATTCATTAGTTGGGTGGAGCAACTTCCATGAATACTAAATGAGAAAAAACATAACCACACGACACTAGTACATGTACATGTAACACTATAGCAACAGATGCACCACAAAAATGATCAAATACATGTATAGTGTACAAGGCACAAGCACAATGTACATGTACATAACATATGGCAGTAATGAATTCATAAACTGTGTATACAAATTTACATGTACTTTATGTATAAAAACAATGCTTGCTATTTTTCATATCCTTTACATAAACTGAAACAAAATTTTGTCCTCAAATCTCCCTCTCCCTTCCCCCCCCCTCCCTCTCTCCCCCAATGCTCTTACCAGTTCCATTACTGCAGTGGTCCATGATGTTAGCAGTTTGATTCCCTGCTGGGCCATCTCTGTCAGCTCCTTAGCTCTCTGGTCATTCAACTCAAACTGCTTCTTTGTGATAATCTTTAGAATAAAAGTAAATTCACTTTCAAAACCAAATGAAATTGGTATAACTTTACATGTATATACAGTACATTCTACAAGCACTATTCTTTATTTTTTAATTTTAAAAATTAAATAATTATAACACTATAGAAGTATTCTTACTATATTTATTATTTATCATAATATTTTTAAAAATTAAATAATACAAGTATTCTTACTTCATTGTTATAGCGGGCTAGTTCTGATATGAATCGAACGTGCTCTGATCGAATGACCTCCACACGATTCTGAATTGCGACGGTGACCTTCTCTTCCTGTTGCTCACTAGTGCAGGTCCACTTGGACTGATCGTAATGAGGTAACTGTCTTATCCAGTCAGCAAAACGTATCTGGACATCACCATATAAGGGAGCCACTGGTAGCAGCTGGAGGAATGGATGAAAAATAGAGAAAAAATTAGTTAATACAATGTCATTATAATACAAGTAAGTTGATACAATTACAGTGTAGCCTCTTTATTAAGGACACCATTGGGCCCACACTACCTGTCCTTAATACATGAACAGTGTAGCCTCTTTATTAAGGACACCATTGGGCCCACACTACCTGTCCTTAATAAATGTACAGTGTAGCCTCTTTATTAAGGACACCATTGGGCCCACACTACCTGTCCTTAATAAAGAGGTGTCAGAAGTACTTACAAAATATCCTCAACTCTCATTATAAAGGATACATGTACATGTACATTAATTGAAACCAAAATTAAAGAATCAAAGTACATGTACATTGTATGCTCCTGCTTAGTCAATTCTTACTTTGAAGAGTTTGTCCACTCGTGATATGTTGAGTTTCTTAAGTCGATTTATATTGACAACATTTCCATCCAAGAGGACCATACCATACCCAATAGCCTAACAATGGAAACAAGAAAACATGAGAACCAGTAACATATGTACATACATGTACATGTATGCATGTACATGTGCATGTATGTACATGTACATGTAAGTATGCATGTATACATGTACTTATCCAATAAAAGCTGGATACTGGCTGAAACAGGCAGAATGTGATTTAAAAGNCTATGCTTATTCTAAACCAGAATGAAGGAGTGCAATGTTTAAGTCATGCATGGAGTGGGACTGTCAACA
>NW_003554058.1:0-1715 GCF_000090795.2 Amphimedon queenslandica | reverse complement strand
TGCGTGTGGTCTATACATGAACAATAAAACACTGATGTGTATATTACATATACATGGGCCATGTATATACATGTAGATGTGATACAACTCTTGAATGGGTGGGGAGTTTCAAATACAAATTTTCTCATGACATAAATAACCAGGCATTAAATAGATACAAATCACACGATAAATACAAACATACCAGTTGTTCAGCATAAACATAAATCTTTCCTTCGTCACCATCATTATCAGAGTAATACTCGGTTAAAAATTTGAGAATTTTTTCTAAGAAAAAAAATTAAAAAGCCAACATTTCTTATACCTTTCTCTTGTGTATAATCTGTGAGAGGCATGGCATTAGCTCAGGAGAAATAGACGAGACTACAGAGATTGTGTGGAGTTGAAGGCGAGGTCTCGAGGCCAATTTAATGAATTAAGACTTTAGTGGATTTAGTTACTCTTTTTGGCGGGCCGCTGGCAAAGGGGTTAATTATATTACTTGGCCAATTGGGCCTAGGCCGGCCCCGCATTGTAACCACCACGTGCCTGCACGTGGACGTACTTCAAACGTTAAGGCCCCTATACACCAGGCAATGCTATTGCAGGCAATCTGTGGTTACTTTGATCTTCAGGCAACACTGTTGCCTAGAATAGAAACATGTTCTATTCTAGGCAACACATTGCTTACAACATCAAAGTAACCACAGATTGCCTGCAATAGAATTGCCTGGTGTATAGTGGCCTTTAGAGCTGTAAAAGTGAAGTCCAATCTGCTCTGTGTGTTTTGCTCTTATCATTATGGACCCACCTAAGAAAACTAGAATGCCAAAAGTGGCCAAAGTCAAGAACAAGATGCCAGCGGATTTAAACATTACAGCAGAACAACTACTGCAAGAAGCTAATGTAGAAAGAGTAGCTCGACGTCCGAGACAGGAAGTGGCCGCTGACCCCGAAGAATTGCAACAATTACAGTTAACCAGAAGGAAAATGTTTGAAGGAAATATTAGGAAAAACCGTAGTATTGTGTCCAACTGGATGAAATATGCTCAATGAGAGCAAAAGCAGAAGGAATATGATAGCGGGGCATGCTCTATTTATGAGCGTGCCTTTGACGTTGATCATCACTGTATCACCATAGATACTATATACAGCGCTTTGCAGAAAATTTGCCATACCTTTGGTCACGTGACAACTTGAACGTCACACCAGCAGAGCGATTTTGAATCATTATGGCGACTTCTAGCGAACCAGCAAGGACAGCAGCGTATTCAAAAGACTTGAGATGGAAGATGGTCTATCAAAAGGAAGGTCTTTCCTTGCCATATTCCAGTATTGCATCCAATTTATGTGTCGATATCTCAACTGTGATCAGAGTTGTGAAGCGGTTCAGAGAAACTGGGGCAGTCACCAAAAAACCATACCCAACTGAGATATTAAATAAGAAGTTAACACAAGTTCTCCAGTTTTTTATTCTGGATCTTGTACTCACTAATCCTGGTATTTACCTTCATGAGATTCAGCTGAAGATTCAAGAAGAGTTTTATGTCACCATTGATTGCTCAACAATCTGTAGGTTCTTACATAAGTCAGGATTTTCTCACCAGAGGCTTAGAATAGTAGCAAGTCAACAAAATGAAAGCCTGAGAGCAACATATGCCATTGATATTTCCCTGTACCACAATGATATGCTTATATTTGTTGATGAAACTGGATGTGACCGTAGAGATCTCATA
>NW_003554057.1:0-1716 GCF_000090795.2 Amphimedon queenslandica | reverse complement strand
CATTTAGAATGATATCTGGTTCCTGCTGCTTATCTGATGAGAATATGATCCAAGCAGATCAATTCACACTCACTCCTTTATTACAGTCACCTGCAACTTTCCCTCCATTTTTAGTACACATTCTATTAGTATCACCATCATTGGTATCATCATTATCAGTAGTGGTGGTGTTGGTTGATTCTAATGCCAGTATCATTGTCAGTAGTGTTTCCAGTGCTAATAATGTTGGTTGATGATATCGTGTGATAAGAGCTGGGGAATGCTTGCTGTATAGAGAGAAAAGCAGTTCATCAAACTTAATATGGAACATAAGTACATGTATATGTATCAGAAAAAATTATAAAAATGGAGAATTCTCATCTTTTCATTTTTGGCAAAATTTGGCCAAAATCACTGTACAATTATAGTACAGGTACTTTAGTCAGATTTTGGAGAAACTTTAAAAATTCATTATAAATCCAATCTTGATCGGAATTAACTCAAACTTTCTACACAACATAAGAACATGTACAATGCATATGCATCAGAAAATAATTAGTAAATAAACAACTTTTTCCTAATAAATTTTAGCAAAATACCCCGTACTATAGTACAGGGTAATTGGCTAAGCTTAATAACAGCTGATGGCTGACATACCTTAGCAAGTAGCTTGCTCAGTCTCTCGCACACATTAGTACAGTAGGTACTGCAATCATAATTAACATATAACTCTGATACAAAATTATGAATGTGACAAAACTAAAGAAAAGAGAGACAAAAATTTATTAAACTGTGACGAATCTCGTGTACATAAATGTACTCTTTCTTAAGACATTAATTAAGACATTAAGACATTAATTGAGACATTCTAATGTTAGCTCTTGTCTGCCTGCTTGAAGTCTTGACTGATCTAATTGTATTGTGTGCATTAGCTTATTAAGGAACCACTGAGAGAGAGAGAGGGAGAGGGAGAGAGTGAGAGAGAGAGAGAAGTATTTAATGATCCACCTACATGTATGTGTTTCTTTCTTTACCTCCAGCTGTAGTTTGAGATGATGACAATTTGAATCAAAAAGAAGAAAGCACTTTGTCAAAGAGCGACCATAAACATCAGCAGATTCGTTCTGAAGCAACTAACAAATTATAATTTAACACTAACTGAAATACGTACTTCGTAAAGTTGCTCATTTACAGTAAGTAAGTGATGGGAGAGTCCGTCTTGCATGAGAACTCTCAGTGATTTAATGTCCCCAAGACTCTTCACGCCACACTCCAAAATAACAGTCACCAAATCCAACCCAATGCATATCACTCATGTGTCATTCCTTTATGGAGGAAAGGAAGAGAGAGAAAAGAGAGAAGATTATATGATTAAATAAGAGATCAATGGGCACACAGCAATTCACCCAAATTAAGCACTCCAAACTATCTACATTGTACAACATACATGTACATGTAGCTACGTAAAATAATAATGAATATCATCATTACCTGACACGAGTCTCTGTGAACAACAAGAGCTAATGAGAGCATCTGTAATGAGAGAGAGAGAGAGAGAGGAGACAAGAGTATTTGGAAAAGTGAGAAGTGTTGTGGTGAATTGCATGTGACTGTGACAAAAAGGAAGTGCCATTAAGTAATAATGTCAATGAACAGCAAATTTATTTCAAGCAAGATGTGATAAATTTCACCAAATTATAAAATAATGGATTCCACAAGTTTCACTAAGAGGAATTG
>NW_003554056.1:0-1716 GCF_000090795.2 Amphimedon queenslandica | reverse complement strand
AATAGACCAGATAAAAGAGCAGATTGACTGCAATAGTAAACCGTAATAAAAGAAGACAGAGAATGCTTCATAATAATATACACATATTGCAGGTATACATTCCCTAGATCTATATGTCACACTCATTTAATAGGAAATAGTGATAAAAGTTGAGCTAGGAAAGGAAAATAGTGATAAAGTGGAGGAGTAAAATAATTCATGGCTGTCATTTAACAGAACAGCACAGTCCAATAACTGCTACATTGTAGTTCACTTATATGGCAGGGAAGTTGTACCATTGTAAAAACAATTGTGCTAAGAGCATTGTACACAGAACTGTTGATCTTTCATGTGAACTTCAATCAATGGAATTGCTTATTCTTGTTTATCTCAACTCTCCCTTGTTGATGATTTTATATAACTCTAGGGCTGATAATGTATATGGCAGTGCAATGCTTTTGATCTTTATAACAACATTTTTTATTGTGTTTCCATGCGTGTGTCCACCCAATTTTCATGCTCATTTCAAAAAAATCTTATTATTCAAAGAATAGCGTAGCTTAAAGATAAATCAGTTTTAAAAAATTAATTAAAGAATAGCATTAATATTAAGGGATAGCCATAATAATAAGAGACAGCACAAGAAGTTACATATCCTATAGTAATAGCAGCTAAAAAAATTAACACAAAAAATTTGTAGCAAACTTTCAATCTACCAATAAATATTCTCTTCAGTTCTCAAGGCTACTTGTTGGTTGTCCTTGGTTATGATCAGTTGAGCATTTTCTCTCTCAAGGACAAGCCGCCAATTTGCTTTGCCATCATTTTCACCATTGCCACTACCCCATAGTAAGATCAAGTAATATGGAAATCCCACCAGAACTGCTAGTGCTATTAAAAGTGTCAGTAGATTATCATTGAGATCAGTGACAACAAGTATATAGTTGGATCCATAGTGAAGCACTAAAAGCAGAGGTACTGCATTTACCACAATGATGACGAAACCATATATAGCTGTTACGTTCTTGGCATTACGTTCTTTTCTCTCATTCATGCAATCTATGCATAGCTTAAAATAGTTACTGAGATTGCATGAATAGCATTGTTTGCATTTTGTACAATTTTTACAATCCTCACAAAGTGTACACTCCTTGCAATGTATACACCTTTGACAATGATCACATGTACTCATTTTACATTCTTTACACATCTTGGATTGATCATTTTGTTCAAGATCCTTGCAATGTTCACAATCCTTGTAATGTTTACGCTCCTTGCATGTGTCACATTTGATGCATTTGTTGCATTTGTAATGATTATTGCAATTTTGACATTTCTTGCATTTTTTACATTTCTTACACTTATTGTGGCATTCATCATATCTCTTGCATTTGAAACATTCCTTAATGCAGCCTTTCAGTTTCTTATACCACTCCTTTTTGTAGTGTGAATCAATAAAAAAATTACAAAACGCTTTAATCAATCTTGGAAGTAATGCCATTGCGAAGCAAAAGAGTGGCAGTATAAATAAGCTTCTTACTATGACAATTGTTGCATAGGTACTAAGCATTAGCAGCATCCATATGCCATGAAATACAAAGAAAACACCCAAACCAGTTAATATGGGAAAGTGTATTAAGTCACGAATACGACAAGTGCAAGTATTATGGGTAGGTGAGTCATCAGTATTATTAGGTGGCAAATCTGTTATTTGTATTAAATCATAGCTTGCAGGAA
>NW_003554055.1:0-1716 GCF_000090795.2 Amphimedon queenslandica | reverse complement strand
TGACGTGAGGGAGAAATTGGAGGGGGAGGAAGGTAGAGATGAAAAAGTAGAGACATTGCGAAGAGGAACAGGTGCATTTGTGATGGATGGTGATGAGTTCTTAAAATATGTTGAAAGGTTCTGGGACTTGGTCTTTCTATTTAAACACTTTTTGCTTTTAATATGCCTAGTCCAGTTACTGATAATACGCTGCCCTTTTCCAACTGGTACAGCAAATGCATCACCGCACTTACATCTGATTGATGCGTCACAAATTTCAGGTGTTGACTCTGAAAATTTAACAGTGACTGTGTAGTCAATTCCCTCTTTCATTGTGCTGAACTCCCCATTGTTATAATCTTTACTCCATTTGCGAATCTTCTTGCATATATCATTGGACACTGCTGATATATCATCATTTGCTAATACTGGTGTCGCTGGCACTGCTTTTGCTTTCAGTTTCTTAGTTGGGGGTTCTGATGTGGCCGTTTTAAATCTCTCTTTAATTGATGTAATAAATTGAGTGATGATGATTTTATGACCAGGGGGGAACTCAAAAGGATCTGTATGCCTTTCTTCTGAATCAATATGGCACTTTCTCAGACATGATGGTAGGTGTTTCTTTCTTTTATTTATGTACAATTCAACCTCAGATATTATTGATTTTGTGTTGGTATCAATAATTGCAGCAACACTGTCAAAACCGCAGACCTCAAAACAATTGCATATGTATTCCGGTAAATTGTCTCTCATTTCATTCATAATATCAGAGCTATTAGGAAATAGTAAATTTAGTTTAAACATGAAATACAATACTTGTTATATGCCATGATATGACTCAGTGTGTAGCTTTCCCACAGTGGTTGAGAGTTGTGACAAATAATGCTGAGAGTTGCTGTGAAGGTTATAATTAGATATCTATAGGTAATGATTTTCAATGAACAATGTAATTTTTAAAGAACTTACAACATAGACATGCACTATTAAGAGTACACCTCGGAGTACACTTGATACCAGGGTTTAGTACAGTGAGAGATTAGTGGCAGCTGCAGTAGTACCCTACCAGATTTTGACACCTATATAGCAAACATATATATATATATATATATATATATATATATATATATATATATATACATATATATATATATATATATACACACATATATATTAAGTAAAGCTTAATATACTTAAATACATAGATCTTATAACAGTCTCATCAGTTCAGTAGTGTATGCTTACAGCTGGAAGGTCTCAGTGGCAGCTGCTGGAGACTTTTTGTTGTAGTCTTTAGTAGTAACGTTATTACAGCTAAAAATCTAATTCTCTGTAATAATCCAAGAGAATCAAGATAATTATAGCTGTATAATCCAAGGTATAATCTAAGTTAGTTCAGCCTTCTCGGATCGAATACGAACGATAAGAACTCGCGGCAATCAAAATGATTATTAATTAATAATAGTAATAACTATTAATAATAGTTAGACTAGTTATGAATTAATAACTTTCTCCGGTTACATCAGGATATTTTTTGTAAACCAATGAAGATTATTTGAGATTGTCCAGATTATTTAAGATTTTCAGGATTATCAAGATTATTTGAAGATTGTATGATTATTTGAGATTATATAGATTATTAGATTATTCAACAGGGTGTACGAGATTATTTCAAGTTGCGGACCCCTCGCTTTATGTGAGGTAAACTAAACAATACCATATAGCGGGTTTTTTCGTGAG
>NW_003554054.1:0-1717 GCF_000090795.2 Amphimedon queenslandica | reverse complement strand
ATTGTTTGATACTTGCATATGATGAAGAAATCCTTCCACTAATGGAATAGCATAGTTTAATGATTCTAGTTGTTTATAATCATGCTAAAATCAATTAAAGGTAAATGTCACGAGATACACAACATGCAAGCTCTTTCCATTTACTATTCCATGATTTAAGCAATTTTTGTAGATGCAGAAGGTAGAGAAAGGTCATTATTAACTTCTACCAGCAGTTCAGCTTCTTCCGTGTTTTATGAGATGAAAGAGAGGCTGGAGAACACTGCACAAAAGAGAAAAAGTTCACCGATGGCCATTTTATTTATTAATAACTATTAATAAACTGTAATAATAACCATAGCAACGACAACACAGATCATACACGGAATAAAATTAAAACGGGGAAGTTTCCAATCCTGGTCTGTGTAGTATATCTATGATGACATGATAACACAAAAGATGATACACACACACACAACACATCAAATACAATTCTTTCCTTCATGGTTCAAGCTAATACAGGATGCATGGCTACTGATAGGTGTACATACCATATAGCTGGAAACTTTTAACGCCAATAAATTTCGCTGTTTTGGGGGTTTTATCAGATCTACAAAAGAATTAAAATCCGAAAAAATCTAGATAATACGGTACAAGGTGGCGGAATGCTTAATTTTGATTCGCAAAAATTAAATCCACAATAATGATTTTTGGGGCGGAATCGCGAAAGTTTAATCATAGATATTATAGACTACGTAACCGGGATTGGAAACAGATCATGTGATCCCATTCAAATCAATGTAACTATTCAGGTACAGTCTCTGTGACAGTGAGAGGCAGACGAAAATCCCTGACATGGCTGGAAAGAATGGTCTCTAGTGAAGTCCCACAAGCTATTTCACCTGTACTTGAGCTCTTATAATATACGCACATGTTTATATTTTTCTTTGATACAAAAATAAAATGTGTTAGCTGTGTAAAAACAGGTGTTTAAAGCAAGTGCGCTCCCCGTGACAAGAGATAATGTCTTATTCTCCCTCCTGCAAACAAGCTTTAGCTACCCCAGTTTCATTTTATGATTAAAACTATGCACAAGGCCATGCTACATGAGAATAGACTGGTTAGTTCTGCCTGCCATATTACTGAGAGCAGAAATCCACCAAAATAACGCCAAAAAGCGGCCAATCTGTTGTACCTCTCCCGAGCGAACTAAGCATAGAGACACGAAGAGAAAGGTACCATCGTGATCTCTAGTATTTTCTTTATGCGATTAAGCTACTTAGAACCAGCTACATCACAGTATATTATTAATACGGCTCATCAAACATAACAATTCTTCATGATTTTCACCATTTTGATGCAAATTCATGCAATTTCATGCATTAATAATCACACAGTCTGTACACGTGACGTCATCAGTTTCCAATCCCGGTTACGTAGTCTATAATATCTATGGTTTAATCCCTCAAAAGTTTCCGGCTATAGGTACATGATTGACCATAAAAACCTATTTATAAAAAAACATGAATAAAGTGCCTATATTGAACAAGGATAGCACAGCACAATCACAAGCTTTAACCAAGGACACCTACATGTATGCACCAACTGATATTAGTCTCGTGCCCATCTAAAATCACTTTACCTTTGATAGAATTGAAATTCAAACAGACCACGAGTGCAATTAAGAGGAAATTTCTCTTAGTAGGAGAGCCACGATACTGCAGCAACATCGTCTGGT
>NW_003554053.1:0-1717 GCF_000090795.2 Amphimedon queenslandica | reverse complement strand
ACACTTAAGCTGGGTTCACAATGTTTGCGTTGCGACCGGAAGTGCTGTATAACGCAATGATAAAAGCAAGAATAGAGCCACGTTTACCCATTGTGTTATACAGCACTTCCGGTCGCAACGCAAATATTTTGAACCCACCTTTACATTTCTTCTATACACGTATTGGAGAAATAACAAGCCTTAGCAATCATCTGCCCACGCTACTTTACATAGTGGGTGTGGCCACAGCAAGCAAAATGGCGGCTTACACATGGGATGAAGTTATGAGTTTTCTAGCTAAGTCTAACAGCAAGCAAAGGAACATAGATATACTGTCTAAAACTTCTCTAGAAGCATTTGAAGGTATAGAGAGAACCTCTATAAGTCTTAATAAGAACCCAGCTGTACATGGAAGGTGGTGAAAACAATTATAGGAATGATTTTTACACTGTTATGCTTGTGATAATCATATCGTATAATAGTGGGTATATTTTGTCTAGAAAAATGTTTGTTCTAAGCAGGATTAGAAATTTTCGTTTTATTTTCATTCTGAGCAGCCATTTAGTACATGTGGCATTGAGGAAACGCCTTTTTTGTTCGGAAAATATTTGTTCACAAGGAATGAAAACGAAAAGAATGAAATTAAACTCTGACGGAATATACCCGCTATACGGAATACAACCACAACATGCTTTCATGCACACCCACACACAATCATTCTTGTTGTCATTTGTCATTCCAATGAAAGTGGTTGGTTGCTACTTGCCAGTATTCTTCTTGTTGTAACATACCGGTACTTAAGTTTATGCTCTTGAGAATTGAGCAATTACATCAAATTACGAATATTTAGAATATTTTAATGGACCATTGCACTTGCTTTGTGCATTTGTGTGTGTCATTACACACACAATTAGTATAATCAAGAGTAGATTAATTCATCATTGTATTGTATAGGAATCCTGATACTCATAATCGTCCAAGTTTCTCAGATATATCAAATCTATCCTCACCTGATAAACAATTACTAATGATTAATAAAGAGGATCCTGTTACTGTACTGGGTGGAGCTTTAGAAACAAGCCACTCCCTCTATACCGACTTACAGTACATGTACAAGAACTAATTGATTGTGCATTCTACAGTTAATGATGATAATGCAAAAGCAATCCTTTCTTATATGTGTTTATAAGTGGAATTGATTCCATTATAAATTATTATTATATTAACAGTCCAGGTATAAAACTGCTGTGTTTATTCTTTATTCATAGGTGTAGAAAGCTATTGAAAAGTGGGGGGGGGGCAGGGACCACGAACAGTTGACAATGATGCATGCAATTTCTCTCATTATAATTTACAAGCTTGTCTTGTAACCTGAATTAGTTCAGCTGGTAGCTAACCATGCATTTAAGAGAAATTAAAATTGACTTGAATGACTTGGTGCATTATCATTATGAGGTGCTTATTGGTATAAGTTGAAATGGTGTAATTTTCAAAAAACCCAGTTTAGTAAAAGTGGGGGGGGAGAGCCCCCATGTCAATAAAAGTGGGGGGGCAGCTGTCCCCCCCCCTATTCCTACGCCCCTGTTATTGCACACAAACAGTACACATCAATGATCCCTTTAAAGCTAATAACTGAATCACAATGAATGGATCCTCAATATGTACTATTCACTATAGTCTAGCTATTGAAAAGTTATTGTAGGGTGTGGCAGTTATGAATAGTGAAAATCAACATAGC
>NW_003554052.1:0-1717 GCF_000090795.2 Amphimedon queenslandica | reverse complement strand
TTAACACATACATGTCCTGATGTTATAGTACATAGACAGATTGAGCTGATTCTGATCAAAATTGAACTTATTGAATTTTTACAGTTGTTCAAAAATGAAGCCAACATTAAGGGCTAGTACAGATAAAATGAATTTAATAAAGACATCACATGTACCTGTACATCATGGATTACGTACATGTATAAGTAATGAAGGAACTGAAGTAGCTACTTGTACATGTACATTCATTCTGTATAATATCACACACTAAATTACAAGTTACACACACAAGAATTTACGGTATTATAACACATCAATTGCAATGAACAAACTGATGGACATGAATAGGCAGAACTTGACCAGTTACATTTAGGACTTCACCAATCAGTGATAAATTAATTTAAATTATTGCTTCTCAAAAGATATTTATAAATAATTGAAAGAGAAAATATTAATAAATTATCAGCTACAAATGAGAATAATAATAATAATAATAATAATAATAATACTACAGTTCTTGATGAGAGGGAGTGTGAGTTGATGAGGGAGAGGTAGGGAGACTTGTCTCTGTCATTGTTTCCTTTTGCAATCTTTTAATCTCATTATCATAGTCAACCCATTCATCAATGATACGTACTGCACTTGTTAACTTAGGCTCCTTTGTTATTGGATTATTACACTGAGAGAGAGAGAGAGAGAAGAAGAATAGGATATAAGAGACACAGTCGTTTTGTAATAGCAAGCTAGCAACGACATATGCACGAAAAGCTAGATTTATAGTTGAGGTAACAGTCAAAATTGAGTGGGCGATCTGACTTTTTTCACACAAAAATGCTAAGTTAACACAAAATTGGTAAAATTTTCATTTTATGTTGCATTTTGTGGCACAGGTAAACTACATGTAGCTAGGCTTATGCTTAACTGTTCCATCACAACATATGCAGCACAAGCTAAGTATACCCACCATATGTACATGTAGTGTATTATAAAAAAATTTAGTAATCATTACTCATTAATGTAGTGTATCATTGCTATCTATAATGTACTAGTAGTAGTATCATACCAACTCACCAAGTCAATAGTTTTAGCAGTTGATTTTGTCTCCATTGAACACCATGTCTCACACCATAACCAATCCTGTGGTAAACTCTTTATTGGTACATTATAAATCATACTGTTAGGAAGATCCTGATCTAAATTAGATAAACTAGAGAGAGAAAGAGACAGAGATAAAGAGGGAGAGAGAAAAGAAAGAGAGGAAAAAGAAATAATTATAATTGTACTTTTATTGAATGTAATGGCCTTAATGTATAATAATACATGAATGTTCAATCAGGTAATTTTCATGGAAAATGTTTTCATAATCTGCTATTTGAAATTACAACATCACTTAAATTATACACAATTTACAATCTGTCATTACTTATTTGAGTCAGTAGGTATCATGATCCATTGTTTATCATAAGATTATTGATTAGACTCACTGTACCTGTTAGGATCCTGTGATAGCATTTGATATTGTCCTCTTAATCTATCCCCAGCAGCTAATAGTCTGAACTGCTGTAGATCAATAACATACAGTGCACTGATGTGATAGCGCCTCTTTCCTAAATGATTCTTCCAATAGCCACTCTTCCAGAACCTGGAGGAACAGATAATACAACAATATAACCCATTAATCATAATATACACAATGTATATGTACATGAATAAAAGCCTCTTGAACAGAAAAGCCTGT
>NW_003554051.1:0-1717 GCF_000090795.2 Amphimedon queenslandica | reverse complement strand
AATTGTGGCCACTAACTGTGACCAGTCAAAATTGAAGAGGTTAATGGGTTTAGATGAAAAACTGAAGACAAAGAATAAAATACTTAAAGAATCTCTGGGAGAGTTTCTTGATCTCTTCATTTTTTATAATTGTGATTCTAATGAGCTGATCTTCCCCGTTAATAATCTTTGCCAACAGAATCGTGAGAAAATATCAAATGAGATTCGTCATAGACTTTTATCTTCTCGACCTGATATTCGTTTAAAAGTTCAAATACCAGTTCGTTGGTACGTTTTTGATCTGAATATGAAGAAAGAAGCTTCAAGTGAGCCTCATGGAGTAATCTCACTGGAATCATGCTACACTATTGGTCATAAATTGGGCATAAATGGGGCAGAAGTCAATCAGTGTCTACTTTACTTGGATTCAGTGAGGTTATGCATCTATTATCCTAATATCATACCTCATGCTGTCTTCACTAATCCTCAGTTTCTGATAGACTCTCTCTCCAATATTGTGAGAGTCTCATTTGTTGATGATCTACAGCAGATATTACCTGAGGGTGTCAGTTCATCTGATGAGGCTGTACAGTCCCTCAAAAGAGATGGAGTCCTTGATGAATCACTACTGGATAGTCTTGGACAAATTTTCATAGCGAACCTGTTCTCAAAATCTGATCTTATTTCATTGCTACAGCACTTTCGTATTATCTCACCAGTTACAACAGCTAGCAATACCACCAAGTACTTCATTCCTATACTTCTGCCGACTGAACGTCTTACAGGAAATCAAAGGGCAATATTTGGTGCATCTATTGATCCTCTTGTCATCACAATGAATGAGGAAAATTTATTGCTACAGGTAATTAATCACTATATTAGTTACCGTACATTTGTACAAGATGATCTATTGGTGAGAGTAATATTTGGCAAATTTGCCTGTGTATTTTAAAATGGTGAATTTTATATTGGCAGTTTTGTACCAAGTGCCATTGAGCATGCTCAAATTAAAACAAAATGGTGGATTTTATCTTGGCAATTTCCTCATAGAACCGCCAATCGCCAATATTAATTCCCTGCTAACAAATCATCTTGTACAGTATGTATTAGTTAAAGCACTGTTGAGAGTAGGTTACAGAAATTATTGCACGAGGGGCGGTCGAGAGGAAAATTTAGCACGAGGCGAAGCCAAGTGCTACATTTTTGCCGAGACCGTCCCAAGTGCAATAATTTCCATAATCTACAAATCAACAGTGCTTTGATTGGTTTGTAGTGGTGCGTGGGCGGATCAAATGAAATTTCAAAAGTCGCGCAGGTGGCCAGCGCAAGACGATCAGTCTTGATCAGATCTCATTTATCACTATGTATACATGTATTATTATTGTTACATGTCTAGTGTATGTAGCTGTGGCTGTGATTTGCCTCTATCAAAGCTTGTGGTTAACAGGAAAGCCCATACATATTATACTGTCCAGTATAATAATTATATTCCATACAGTACTGAGTAAGAGTCTGGTGCCATGTCTCAGTAATATCAAGAGTGCTCTTGCTAATATCAAGAGTAGATAATCTACTCTTGCTAAAAAAGTCAGGATTTAGGCCACACTTACACAGCAACGAAAACTATGCAATCCATATAGTTTTGTGCCTGTTTTATGCTTCTGTTTACACAGAAACGAATGAAAACGTGATAGAATCTTGATAGAACTCTATGGAAACAAAAACGGTGTTCAAAGGG
>NW_003554050.1:0-1718 GCF_000090795.2 Amphimedon queenslandica | reverse complement strand
AAATAGCTTGCAAACTGCACCACATGGCAATAGAAATGAAAAATTTCGTGATTTTAATTTTTCCGACAGAGCAAAAAATACAAAATTTTTACTTTAAAAATAAACTGGTATATGCAACATGTTAGAGTATAACCTATACTTATATGCCCATAAGCTCCTGATACTAAATGCCAGAGACACCCATATTCAGTGTCACTACTGTTCTGCTAATTATGATAAATTTTACATACATTATAGGTTCCATGTATAAGTTCTTTAATAAATGCAATGTCTTCTTCATAATTGTCCAGAAACTTCACCAGTAAAACTTTCACCTCATCATTCTCTTCAATCATATGATCAAACATCATAACAGATGCTTCTGAAACTTTCTGTAATTCAAAAAAATTATGTAAAAGTTATAACTTTCACCATCTACCTCCCAAGGTTTATTTCCATATTTAAACATTTCATCAAGGAACAAACCAAAAGTATGAGAGAAAGGACCATGACCCAGGTTATAACAAAGAGCAGCAATTTGTACACACAAAACATCAGACTCAGTAATATTCAGCTCAGGTTGCCGTTGTTGAAGTTGTTTAACATATTCTCCAGCAAGATAGTACATTCTATCAACATGATAATGCATGTATACTGCCATAAAGTTAATCTTACCCAATGCTATGTTGAAGTCTTGAATAGGTTGACTTTTGCATGTTTTGGTATATGTAACCTACATTCCCATTCATATAACTCAATTATTGTAAAGTTTACCTAATTGTTTGATATCTTTCAGTCTTTGAAATTGACATGTTTGGACAATTTTTAAAATCAATGGATCGTCAATAGTGATGTCACCATAAACATCATCTTCAAATATCTATTATAAATAACTAAAATTAACAGCAAAGTATAACTTTAAGCTTACAAGATAATCTTTGCCTTGTGAAAATAAAATAAAATTATAAAAAATTAATTTGTCAAGTAAAACCTACTTGTCATTAAATTCTCAAATTTCAGCATCAATTTTCCTTCTTTTTCTATTAGACATTTCATTTTAAAAATTGCATAAACTATCAATTACCCTGCCCTTGTTTATCCCTTTCAATTTGTTGTAGGTTCATTGCTGTTATTTTCTCTTGTAATAACTGTATTTCCTTTTTACTCTCCGCTAGTGATGTTTTGCATTGTTTTGAGATATGAACTCTTGGTTATAGACTAACCTTGTTCTTGCTGCATAGTCTGGTCTTTTTGTTTCATTTCTTTTTGCAGTTGCTCCATCATTTTTGTTGCCTCTGACAATTTTCCTGTCAGTGGACATTTTGAACAATGTAGCTTCTGACTTGAAGCAAAAATACCTTTTAACTTTCCATTTTGTGATAGCAAACCTTGTACTATCTTATCTCTCACTATGATTATAATTTCATAAAAGTGCACAAAATTTTATTTACTTTCATCTTTATCAGTTGCTGACTGTAATTTCTTAATTTCTTCTACAAAACTTTCCTCTTCACTTTCCTTCTGTTCCTGATAAGATGCTAACTGTACTTTAAGCTGTTGTATTTCTTCATCACGCTTTTGAATTTCTATTGTCTCCAGTAAAGATCTTTCTTGTATAAATTCTGTACAATAATAATAAAATTATTGTATTTAAAATATGAATTTGTTGATGCTATTTGCTTTATATTATCTTTTTCTATTTTTTGCAACCATTACATAGTTATAATTATGTATAATTA
>NW_003554049.1:0-1718 GCF_000090795.2 Amphimedon queenslandica | reverse complement strand
CTGCATATATTTGAACTATTTGTGTGTATGCTCCATGGATGATGGAACATGGCCTCAAATATGCCCACCAATCACCAAAACCTAGCAATTTACTGCTATATATACTGTATGCTTTACCTACATGTAACAATTCAATGCTAATGCATTTGTATTTGCATCAGCCACTAAATATTATGCCATTTTAAGCTAAATTTTTATAGTATATGAAATTATTTTTAGTTACCAATTCTGTATGATAAACTGTTACTGTGCATACTTGTGTGTAGGTGCTGGTGGTCAAACCAGTTTTTCTACGAGAGATGGTAGTAATCAGTTTAATGTCTCATCGGCTGGAGTCACACTGAAAGATTTGGAAGAGGTACAGTTGTTTTTTATGATCTCATAGCTCTCTCTTTTTAGCCATTTAGCATAAATATTAAGCTAGTTTATAGTCAACGTAATGGGATCAAAAATTGCATAGAAAATCTGACCTTTTTGACACAAAATTGGCCAAATTTTAATTTTGCATTGCGTTTTGTGTCAAGTGTAAACCAGGGTTTATAGCAGGTTGTAGTTATAAATAATTTCCTTTTGTTCTATTCCTTAAAAGCATGATATTAATTTTTTTGTTTCTGTCCTCTAGTTGAAGTTAAATGCTGTTAGCTCATTAAGCGATTCATTCTTTAAGAAACTCCTTGATGTGAATGAGGCAAGCCACTACCAAGAGTAGATACTAGAAATCCATCCTTCATTTCTCTTTCTTAGGACTATATGTCACTGAATGAAGAGCTATCAATGATTAGTTTCATTGAAGCACTTGTGAGACGAATAAGGAAACTACTCAAACTGAGAGCAGCAGCCAGACCAGTCCTTAAACTATAATTCACAAACACTCACTTCCTCACTTCTACTACTTCTTAATTTTAGTTTCATTTTCGACTACTTCTTAGTTGTAAATATTTTGTTATTAATGCTAATAACTTACATTATACTTAATCACTCAATTACGTAGGTAATGTTAGCATGTTTGTATAGCTAGATAATTGGTGCGATCAGTCCTTGGTGCAATTGTTTTAAACATTGGAAGTGAAAGCTGAAATTTCTGCTTGCCGCTAGCAAGAGTACATAATATTAGGTATACTCTTGCTGCTAGGCATAAAGACTGTACAATTATTGAATGATAAGGTTTCAATAATTATTGATTGGAAAAAAGTTACATGAAAGGAGAAGCATCAAAAAATAGTCCTAACAAAAATGGCCTAACAAAAATATTTAATTAATAAAAAGTCCTATATTGCTTCTTCATGCACTTATTACATTAGAGCAGTTCATTGCTTGTTGCATCCAAGATCAATGGGAACTTTACCAGAGATATCAATCTTAGCACATCCTCCTTGATTATTCACACCAAACCCATTGCATCCCAATCCATTGGTCCATGGTTTGTAAGGTAGGGTACCAGCACCTCTATCATACCTTGGCTTGTAACAGCTCTTTGGTGGCCACCACTGGTAGCAGTATAGGCCCATGTCATCATACTCTGGTCCACAGAAATAGCTACAGTATCCCCAGCAAACTGTAGCAACTCCCATGTAGTTTTCTTTGCATTTTGGATAGCACAGACCAGCATCATTTTCTTCATCTTCATCACATCCGTCCTTTGCACATGTGTTTGTTGCTGTGCGTAATGAAAAATCTGCACTAGCAAGAAGAGAGCACTTCTTATAGCATAATCCAAG
>NW_003554048.1:0-1718 GCF_000090795.2 Amphimedon queenslandica | reverse complement strand
CTAAAGTACTATCAAAATGTAATAAAAGAGAATGAATAACTTTACCTGATATAGGCGACAACAGCACAAAGAGTCAAGACAACCAAAACACTTCGAAAAACACGTGGAATTAATAATTATAATTAATAAATTATTATTGTAGTTTTGTAAACCCGATAATTGATCACGTGACTCGTGCATTTCCAGAATTTATATTTTCTGTAAATGAAGGATTTTAGCTTTTCTTTTGTGATTGCTAGAAAGAGCAAAGGTGAAGCTATTATTTGTACTAAGTGAGACATTAATTGCTTTAAAACTGTAATGTAGAATTGAGCTGGACGATAATAAGTATCTTTGGCCGTAAATGGATTTTTTCCGACCACGCACTTTGAAGGTTCTTACTCGTAAAGAAAAGAAGCTGCAGGTCTGATCTTCTATAATCTGACTAACCTATCTGAGCTCTATCTATCTATGTAAAAAGTTTTTACTTTGCATTTTCCAGCTTCGTGTAAAAGCCGCCGATAATTCATGGTGCCCGAACATCGGTGGCTTACTCTAGTGTTGTGCTAGTTCCAACGGAACTAGAACTAAATCTATTTTAGTACACCTATTTTTTTCCTAGTTCTAGTTCCAAGAACTAGAACTAGAACTGAACTACATTGATACAAAAAACCAAAACTAGAACTAAAACTAGAATTTGACAAATTAAAGCACTGGAACTAAAACTAGAACTAAAGATTTAGCTATTAAAAACTTGAAACTAAAACTAAAACTAAAATGTGCACTTGTAAATCACTAGAACTAAAACTAGAACTAAAATGCTACCCTTTTAATAACTGAAACTAAAACTAGAACTGAAATGGAGCCCTTTTAATAACTAAAACTAAAACTAGAACTAAAATGGTACCCTTTTGAATAACTAAAACTAAAACTAGAACTAAAATGCTACCTTTTTAAGTTATTTAAATTAAATTTCATTAAAAAATTATAAAAATCACCTGGAAATGGTGTATTAGTAGGACTAAAACTAGAACTATAAGGCCAGAATCAGAATTTGGCATGGAACTAAAATTAAAACTAAAACTAAAACGGAAGTACTAGTAGAACTAAAACTAGAACTGAAACTAGAAATGAAGTACTGGTAGAACTAAAACTAGAACTAAAACTAGAAATGGAGTACTGGTAGAACTAAAACTAGAACTAAAACTAGAAATGGAGTACTGGTAAAACTAAAACTAGAACTAAAACTAGAAATGGAGTACTGGTAAAACTAAAACTAGAACTAAAACTAGAAATGGAGTAGTTGGTAGAACTAAAACTAGAACTAAAACTAGAAATGGAGTACTGGTAAAACTAAAACTAGAACTAAAACTAGAAATGGAGTAGTTGGTAGAACTAAAACTAGAACTAAAACAGAAAATAGAGTACTGCACAACACTAGTCCTGGCGGTCCATCTAGCCTTGTGAAGAGCCTCAAACCTTTTACCTTGCTTTTTTCGTGGCATTTTCAAAATTATTTCACCGGCGATGACGTAAAAACTACTAAACGTGATCGCACTGACGAGACAATGAATACTATGGTTATTCATAGAATTAATAGTATAACCATAGATACTATATACCCCTGGATATGAAATAGGGTTGAGCCTATTATTCTCATAAATTTTCCCATTATTCTTTCTGGAAATTCTTAATAATTTCCCACATTATTCTTTTCATTTTAACCTATTATTCTCAAT
>NW_003554047.1:0-1718 GCF_000090795.2 Amphimedon queenslandica | reverse complement strand
ACGGCTCAAAGTACCCACTGGTTCTATTCATCATCTCCCACTGATAGTCAGGGNCCGGGAAGGAATCAGCAGAACAATTTAAGGTAACATCATCTCCAACTTCTGCATATTGTGGCGATGGATCGGTGAGTATCCGTGGCCTCACTAGCAAACTAACATTATCAGTATCATAACCAGCTTCATTGACTACTATACAAGTATAATAGCCACCATCTGCTGCTCCTCCACCCACAGTAAATGAGAGAAAGTAACTTGATGAAATATTATCTAAATCATCCAAGAAGTCGTCAACGTCAAGAGGAGCAGTTAAAGTAGGGCCAGTAAAGTTTCCTTTGACCCAACGAAACATGTTCCCAGGTCCACCTTGAGCTCTACATGTGAAGGTAGCAGTATCACCAACAGATACTGTACGATACTCTGGAGTAGCATTTACACTGCCAACTGGTGAAACTAAATAGAAGAAAAATGAAAAATTGATGAAGTAAAATCAGTGACCGCCGCTAGAATACAACAATACATCATTATTACAAGTATAATCCTTACCAGTAACAAGTGCTGGAGTTGACGTAGCATTCTCTTCTATACCATCAGCAGTAGCTACACACCTGTACATGCCATACTGACTATAACTGATGGACGCCAGTGTTAATACGTAGCTAGTTTGACCAGTCAATGGCTCAAAGTACCCACTGATTCTATTCATCATCTCCCATTGATAGTTAGGGGCTGGGAAGGAATCAGCACGACAAGTTAATGTAACATTATTTCCAACTTCTGCATATTGTGCCACTGGATTAGTGAGTATCTGCGGCCTCACTAGCAAACTAACATTATCAGTATCATAACCAGCTTCATTGACTACTATACAAGTATAATAGCCACCATCAGTTCCATTAACATTTTCAAGTGATAACTCTAATGAAGGGGCAGTGTCATATACTATGACATCCAGTAAATCAGCAATGAAAGTGTTTATGTCAATTGGTGGTTGAGTGGATTGGAGGTACCGGTAATTTCCATTTCCTCTTATCCATGCTAGAGTTGTATTAGGGCCACCACTAGCTTCACAAGTAAAGGTAGGGGAAGAATTTCTGGAGACTATTAGAGTATCAGGCATAGCATTCAAACTACCATATGGAGATACTAGAGAAAGAGAAAGAGAAATTAATTGACAAATCCATTTACAAATGGTATATATCAAAGCCTCATTTCTCTGTTACCATTCTTAATAAATTTTTCTCTTTATAAGGCCATGGATACACAAATAGGCATACCACGTGTATAAATATTTTAACTGTGACATGTTCCAAACACTTAAACAGAATGTACATGTAACAACAACTAGAGGTCTTATCACTTATTACCCATTAAAGAACACGACCACAAATGTACATGTACATGTACACAAGTCCCACTACACACGTGAAGCTTAATCCTATTATGAATACATGTCTGCATCCTTATAATAATTAAACAGGTGTATCTACATAGAATGTATGAGTTTAGAGGCACTCATGTGTTTAATTCTATTACCAAATTGTACCAGTACATGGTACACTATGTACTTAATACACTAAGTACATGCTATACTTACTCATTTGTACTAAATGTACAAGTACTGAGTCTAGTGGGGCTTCTATACTTACATGTAATTCGATTACTAGTGTATATGTACATGTACCTACTACACCACATACACACACACACAAACCTTGCCA
>NW_003554046.1:0-1718 GCF_000090795.2 Amphimedon queenslandica | reverse complement strand
TATACTAAATACTAATAACGCAGTAATAAACAATACCAGTATACCAACACAAGTTAATAATCAACTGATGATTGTTTCTGGAAGTACTTCAGTAACTAATTTAAATACATTTACTGTTAATGTATCATTGAGTAATAATGGAGGAACATTTGATAACATGTCATCTTTTGGGTTTGGTAAGTAGATTCACTTTTTTGCCTTCCTGCCATCAAGATTCTCACTTTGTATACCGGTAACTAGGTTTTCCTAAACCAGTTACTAATATTAAATCTTCAATTGATAACTGTTCCACCATTAATGTTTCTTGGAATGCTGCTACAGGAGACAATAATTTATACTATAATCTCAGTATATATGATGCTATTACTGGTCAGTTCTTGAGGAGTGTATCAGTATATGATACCAGTTATCAGTTTCTGGATAATAATTTATTTATTCATCGTTATACATATGTTATAACTGGAGTTAATGAATTAGGAGAAGGAATATCTAATAATGATACATTCTCATATCAAAGAGGTACATACACTTTCTTCATGTTAATATGTTTATTAATCTTTCATAGTACCTAGAGCTGTACAGAACACATCACTTGACATACTCTACTATACACAAGATGTGGTTATTGTCCAGTTCTGTATCCCCCAAGTATGCTATTAATACCTTCATTAATACCATTATTATTAATTTATAGATTATACTGGAGTGTACTGGTGAAGCTCCTGAACATGTTACAGTTACTGTACAGTGTAATGGAACTGATAGCAGTACAACTTGCCAAATAAGGAATATGAATGATATAACAGGATTAATATCAGTCCCTCAGTATCAACAGTGTAATATCAGTATTGTATTTAGTAGTGAGGCTGGTAGTAGTGAACCATTTATACTAGCATTTGGTGAGTATATATTACACTATTAAAAAAATATACCATTATAGATACATACCTTTCGTCTACAACACTATCATTCCCTACTACCACACCTGTTTCAACTAGTCTAAACACTAGTACTGGTTAGTATTAAAATGATGCATAATGATTTTTACTATGGATATTTGTTATTATAGCTATCACAGCTACATCATCAAGTGTTGTTATTATAATTTTACTGGTAAGTCTCACTGTACTTGTTATTTTATACAAAAGAAAAGCATACAGTAAGTGAATAATTATTGCTTATCATTAACTACTAATTACAGGGTTTGCCTCATTGCTACAACAACAACAACAACAAGAGGTACCTACTGCACGTAATGAAGCATATGAATTTAACAGTTTAATGATTACTACTACTAATACTACTAATCCTGCTTATGAAGAAATAGGAGGAAACAGAGGAGGAGCAGTTAACATGTGAATCATTTGTAATGAAAACATTTTAGTGACTAAAATTAGAGATGTGTGTATAATCGCTATTATATAGCTTTACTCATTTCAAAAGAATTGTGACTCTACAATATTTTTTTATTATTGTCATCAAAAATGCATTTTAAAGTCCAATTTTTGCAAAAAGCATACCATGGTATTTTTTGAAAATTGGCATATCTTGTCAAAAACTCCATTAATAATAATTGGCTCAAACTTTTGAGGAATTCTTAATTGGAGGTGATTTTAGAGCCATTTTTTGGAAAAAGCATGGGCTATTATAGTACAGGCTATTTTTTACAAATTGACTCATTTTTAAGATGCATAGGCGGCTGCAGAATTTTGAATTTA
>NW_003554045.1:0-1718 GCF_000090795.2 Amphimedon queenslandica | reverse complement strand
GACGCCCATTGAGAAAAAATTTAAAATATTACAACAGGGTGGTAACGCCCCAGTTTGCCTGTTTCCAAAAGTAGACATGTGCAAAGAATTTAATGAAACAATGCTGGCTAATCTACCAAGTCCTACCGTAAAAATAAGAGCCACAAATTTAATTGATGGTACTGGCAACATACATGTACGTAGAAAGAAAGATGATGATGATTTAGAAAAAAAGGTTGAGAAAAAGTTAAAAGAATTAAATAAAGATATTAACAATACTGGTGGTTTAGAAGCCAAATTAAAATTGGCTGTGGGGGCTAGAGTAATGTTGCGTTGCAATGTAAATGTTGAAAAGGGATTAGTGAATGGAGCACTTGGTACAGTGCAGGCCATTTCAGAAACACGCATAACAGTTAAATTTGATAGAATAACTGATCCTTGTGAGATTGAGAAAGTCAAGAGAAAGTTTATGGTAATGAAAAATGTCTTTGTGTATAGAAGCCAGTTTCCTTTGATATTAGCTTTTGCTGTTACCATACACAAATGCCAGGGACTGTCACTAGATAATGCAATCATTGATCTGTCTGAAAACGTATTTAGTGCAGGAATGGCTTACGTTGCTCTATCACGAGTACGAACACTGTCTGGTGTCCATTTGACATGTTTCAACCCCAAATCATTGATGGTTTCCTCTTGTAGCATAAAAGAAATAAACAGGTTGAGACAATTGTACAGGCCAGACCTCCCACAATATGCCATTCCTACAGATTGTGGTAGTAGAAAGCGTACACTTACTGGAATTATTGATGAGCCACAAGCAAAAAATCAAAAAAATATGCCACCACCAAAGGTAGCTCATGATAAGAGAAGTAGGCCATCAGACAGTAAGAACAACGATAAAGCTAATTGCCCCAAAAAACCACCTACTGTTATCACTAATAATAATAATAATGACGATAGTGATGACTGTGTGATGACGGGAATGAGTACAAGAGCTAGTAATTTAAAATACCATCCCCCCAATGCTGCTACTCAAAAAGCATGGTGTAATGCCCTAAACTTGGGATTTGTTAAATCATACAGACCAAAGTTGGGTAGCCCAACCACAGAATTAACAGTACCCAAAGGATCTACTGATGTACCTGGTGATGGTAATTGTTTATTTAATGCTCTGTCTCATGCCATTACAGGTTCTTATATTCAGCAAAATTTCATCAGATCGGCCATTATTAGACACATGCCTACAATGGAAAATCGGTTACGTAGTTGGCTGACTCCCTATAATTCAGTAAAAGAATATATTGCTGGGGAAGGTATGGATAAGAATTACACGTGGGCGGGAGATATCGAAATGTTAACAATGGCTGATTTACTGAATGTGTACATATACTCCTATAATGAAGAGGGGAATGCATGGGTACGTTATTCACCACTTACACGTAATGCTGATCCTAATTCACCAGCAATATACTTAACCCTTGTTAACATGAACCATTATCGTGTAGTTACATCAATAGCAGATAAAGAAATTGCTAATACTAATAACAGTGGTGATAAAAATGCATGTGATGATGACAAAAAAAAAGAAAATAAAAAGAGCAAAAAGAATGATAATTAGTGAGACAGCATAATATTCATGGCCGTAGCATATAACAAATAATATTATGAGACAGTGTCATGATGGCCCTAGCTTGAATTGAATTATTAATAAGACAGTTATTGTATTGGCCATAACTAAA
>NW_003554044.1:0-1718 GCF_000090795.2 Amphimedon queenslandica | reverse complement strand
GTTTTAGCAGAAGAAGCGACAATGCTAATAATGTTACCCTTACTGGTTGCGCCGCCAAAATATATTATAGTGGCACAAGATTGTCTCAAAATGGTGAAGATTATAACCTAATAGTCAACGATACTACTGAAGGTGTGTATAACTGTGCTACTGGTACTGATGCTATTATCAACAATATAACAGTCCTCCGTAAGTCACAAACAGTTTTATACAGTTTTATAAAGTTTTTAAAATTCCATCATCATTTTAGGTCAATTTGTACAAAATGATACTGTAGTAAATAAAACCTTTGTTTGGAAACAACGTCAGGTTCTTGACTGTACTGGCTATGTACCTGGAAACTATCACGAAGGCTATAAAGTTACATGGTTGCTAGATGGCCGTCAAGCATGTTCTAAATCTACCTGTCAGAACGATCACTTCAACATAAACCTCAGTAATTTCAGTTTAAGTTTTGATTATTATCCGACTTTCACCACCTATGAATGTCAAATTGACTCAAATGTGGATGGTCAGTCTTTAACGACTGTCACTGTAGCATCCTACAGATTGAGCACTTCAAATAATGATAGCAGTAAGTCTCATTAGTAACCTTAACAATTTATTATTATCATTGTTATAATTATGATTCTCTTCTTTTATAGCTCAAACTAAATTTATTAAAAACATGGAGCCAGCTGTAGTTGAGAATGACACGAATAAAGTTGAATTCTCCTGCTCTGCTTCAGTACAAAGCAATGCTAGCATTAGTTTCGTATCTGACCTGTTTGGCAATAACTCTATCAGTCCTGCTGACTGTGATGTGACGACCACCACTGACAACCCAACCATTCGTATGTGTAATAAGACATTACATGGCATGAATGTCAAGATAAAGTGTGACTATTCTACCAGCTATGAGATCCATTGTACTTTCTCATGGAATTTAACAAACAGCAGCAGAAGAGTCTATCCAGTTGCTTGCCATGTCAATGATGGTACAACTGAGAATAGTACAAGAACAGGTCTCATTGTCAGAGGTAAGAATCTAATAATCTTGATAATTTACAACTAACATTTACTAAGAATGTATCCCTATATCTACATATAGCATATTATCTATAGTAGCTGCATGTACATGTACATATAACCTTAATATAGCATATTATCTATAGTAGTTGCATGTTCTTGTACATTAGCATGTATGTATGCATGAATGAATATATGACCTGTATGTACATGTACTTGCATGATGTTATTGAATCTGTAGTAATGTTGAAAGTGAGTCTGTATATCTGTGTATGCTAAGGGAGTGAGTGAATCCCAACAAGTCAATTTAAAAGAATTTCTATGAGCTAGGGGGATTTTTTAATACTACCAAAGCTCACTCTAATTCAATAAGGTTGCCAGAGAGAGAGAGCTAGAGTGAGAGAATCACAGAGAGGACAAAGGCCAATGTCTACTATATGATTTCAACAACACCTATTAATGTGAATATGTGGTCATTGTCTGTTTATGTATACTTGTACATGTACATGTATGTATTGCCAATCTGTCATGTTAGTGCCAAGTAACAGCTTTCATTGGTAATTCTACTCATTAATGACTCGTAGTGTATATAGCTTCTTTTTTATGTGAGAAATAAATCACTTGTTGTTTACTGTTAGAGTCAGGCTGTTAGCCCAGTGGTATGTTTACTTTAGGAGTGTCACTCACAATGGTTGTAGCTGAATGACACA
>NW_003554043.1:0-1719 GCF_000090795.2 Amphimedon queenslandica | reverse complement strand
AGAAAGCTACTTCAAGATGTTGTGACTCGCTGGAACTCCTCGTATTTTATGTTTGAGAGATTACTAGAAGAGTACCAGGCTGTTAACACTTCTCTCTGTATGATGGATCGGAGTGAACTATGTCTTTCAACCCAGGAGATTACTAGCATGAGGGAAGTTGTCTCGTTACTTAAGCCATTTGAGGAGGTGACTAGGGAACTATCATCTGACAAGTATGTGTCAATATCAAAGATAATACCTATAGCTAGAGGTCTGCAGCGTCTTACAATGGATTGTGTATCAGCACATCCATTAAAGAATGAGCTCTTGGTGAGCATGAACAGGAGATATACAAATATGGAGCAAAACTACATGCTTGCTGCAAGTACACTCTTAGATCCACGATTCAAGAAGCTGGCATTTGGTGACCAAGCAGTGTGTAACCAAGCTGTCCAAAGAATGACAACAGAACTAGCTGCAGCTTTACAACAGTCAGAGCAGGAGCAACTTATTACACCAAGTCAAATAGATGTGCCGGCTGAATGTCCACCTAACGTCTGGTCTATTATTGATGAAAGAGTGACAGCTTCAGTTATGACACGCCCACCAACATCAACTGCCATTTCCACATTGCGTTCATACTTTGAACAACCAAATATTGTTAGGAAAGAAAGTCCTCTAGTTTGGTGGAAAAGACAAGTGGGTGTGTTTCCATTCTTATGCAACTTTGCTAAGAAATTCTTAAGTATTCCTGGCACATCTGTCCCGTCGGAGCGTGTATTTTCCAAGGCTGGTGAATTAATTTCACAAAGAAGGAGCAGAATCAAGTCTAAGCATGTTGATATGATGTTATTTTTGAATAAAAATTTGATATGAAATAATTATTGTGTTGAAGTAATCACTATGTAATCGATACCACCGATACTGCTATAATTAGTAATCAGTATTGTATCGAAATTAAATATTTTGGTATCGCCCATCTCTATCCAACAACTTCTGAATACCATCAACTGATACCTGGTGACAGTGGGTGTGGTTAATTAACCTAATCAATGAATATTAATTAGATCAATGAATATTAATGAGATTAATTAAGCAATTGACTGAATCTATGCGTCAAAACAAATTACTTCACGCATGTTGTTGTAATGAACGAGTAAGGTGGAGCTTCCTGTAGGCCATGTTGAGTGGCAAGAATGTGCAGTCAACAAATGGAGGAATGGCAGAAACAAACTGGGACTTTTCATCAAAGAGATATCATACTTGGCTATAGAATATCATAGAGTTCTTTACTCAATACCTTGATCCCCTACCTTTCTCTAGCCTGTAATGTTGACTGCAGCATTTATTCAGATTTTTTTCTCCATTCTCCCTGTTCCATCATGTACATTTTTGCCACCCAACATGGCGGACAAGTTAGCTCAATTTAGCCACACCCTCCTATTGATTACATCCAAGCAAGAGCTCTATACCATAGGCCGGGTTTTGATTGTGAGATTCTTTTGATTGCGAATTACAAGTCTGAAATATATCTCACAATAAAGGGAACCGCACTACGTAATTAATAATAATTGATAAACCTATCAATCATTTTCTCTACACGTGTTTCATTTACAGCATCATCAGTGGTATCCTGTACTATTTTCAGCTCAAATTACCTCATCTAGTCAAGTCCCAATGCCACCTAACATCTTCAAGGAAGTTAATCAAGCTGTGGCAGTAGCTTTAGATGGCAAAGGA
>NW_003554042.1:0-1719 GCF_000090795.2 Amphimedon queenslandica | reverse complement strand
CACTCACAGCTTTACAAAATTGTATTGAAATTGCTTCTAAATGAAATCAAAACTAGGGCACCAATATGCATAATTTTGAATGTGGAGCCATGCTTTAGAATAATTGGTTCTCTTGGTATATATTTTTAGACAAATAATATTTGAACACAAACTTTCTATGTAGCATACTATTAACACACTGTAAGTGTATGCATTAGAAAATGTATAATAATGTGTGGGCGTATATTACCATAAATGGGTAAATTATTTGTGGCTGATGTTCTTGTGGGTAATACAACAGCCACTTAAGTATATTATCAAGAAAAATAATTACTACAACGAGATTTACTATCACTGGATGTTTGTCAAGCAAATTGCACACATGAACAGTGTAGCAGTGAGCATAAGTTCAGCTCAACATAGTGGAGGGTCATGATGATGCAGGAAAACAATTACGAGAAAAGCATTAGCTATACAAACAAGAAATAAAATTCATACACATGCAACATCAAATTAAACTGGATTAAAATATGCTGTATTCATGTACATGCGCATAAACTCAGCTCACATCAATGGCTGAACGTTTGATCCAGTCCAGTTTACTGTCAATTGCAGACTTACGTGACATATAAAAGTCCTCCCTACCAAAATCAAGAGGAGCAGTCTAAAAAATTAACAAAATAAAGCAATGCAAAACAATTAAAAGAACACTCATAATTAGACTACTAATTATGTATTAAGCTGGGTTCTCAATATGACGTATTGTTTTTCATGCGCTAGCGTCATAACCGGAAGTGCTGTATAAACCAATGGGAGTATGTGTCAATGCATCAGAATAGAAATGTTTTCTAATCTGACGCATGCTTCCATTGGTTTATACAGTACTTCCGGTCATGACGGACGCACATGCGTCATATTGAGAATCCACCTTAACACATACTAATGTATGAAATATTATAAAGCATACTTGATAATGTCCTCTAAATACATCAGGTACTTCATTCGTATAAATGATATCCCAAAATAATAAGAGGAAGAGAGACGTGAATATTGCTCCTTCAAGATGAAGGGCTCTAGGCCAGCAGCCAGTACCAGTATAGTGATGTATTGCAAAACCCTCAACAGTACAGACAGAGGAGGAGGAGCAAGGGGTGTGGTCTTGTATTATGAATAAAGGAGTATTAGGTTGACATATACCAGTCAATAAAACCTGTAGTAATAGAATGTTAGAAATAATAATAATAATAGGATTTATAGGGAAACAGTTAGCAATCAAGGGTTTTAGTTTACTACATGATGATGAGCTCAGTATAGCAATGAATATAATCATATAAGATCATAGCCCAATGCTAATCATCAGTGCTTATAATCAAGAGTATATTATGATGAAAGACCATGGGCTATAGTACAGGGTCTTCAGCCAAATTTCGCCAAAAATTAGAAGGAGAGAAATCTCAATTTTTATAATTTTTTCTGATGTATATATATGTTCTTATGTTAAGTTTCAAGTTTGAGCTCATTCTGATCAAAATTGGATTTTTTATGAATTTTTAAAGTTACTCCAAAATCGGCCCAAAGTCCCTGTACTATAGTACAGGGTCTTCAGCCAAATTTCGCCAAAAATGAAAAGGAGAGGATTTTCCATTTTTATAATTTTTTCTGATGCATATATATGTTCTTATGTTAAGTTTCAAGTTTGAGCTCATTCCAATGAAAATTGGATTTTTTTACAAACCAAAG
>NW_003554041.1:0-1719 GCF_000090795.2 Amphimedon queenslandica | reverse complement strand
TATCTACACAACGCTCTGATTCTTGTAGTAAGTCAATTAAATCACCGTACGTAGGATCTAAATAACAATACTGTTAGCAAAGTACAGTTATGCATACAAATCACCTGGTGGGTCTTCTCCTTTCTCTGCCATGACACTTTTGATAGTTTTTGAGACCTATAGTGCAAAAAGAAACTAATTAACACATACACAGAAGGCACCGCCCATTCCAAAATGGCGGCTCAGCACATCATCATTTGCTTCCAGATGGCAAATCAACTCGCACAAATTTTTGCCTATTACCAGGGATGCATTAGACATTGGTCTACAAAATAATGTTGAGAGATAGGAGCTTCGCTCTATATCTGGGGAATGGGAGCCGCCGAGGCACTAACCAATCAGGCCTGGTTATCACATTTTCAGTAAAAACAAAAAAGAAGCTTCACTAAAGGACATGCTAGTGTATCTATATCAACCCCAAACTAGTCACAAACAAATGACACACAACCTCACCTCTACTCACTTCTTCCACATTGCAGCACCAAGCTAATTTTAACCCCTAGTGCACCACACTGTTGTAAAAAATTTTTTTTTAAAGAAAGAGAAGTTGAAGCAACAATCTTGTGCTGCCTTTGGATTATATAAAGTATGTATATCAATTCACAGTAATAAAATAATGGACCTTATGCACCGAAATGATTCTAATTAACGCGCACCCAAAGTGGTGGTAAAAATGGCGGATTTTTGGAGGAAAGACAGGCTAAACAATCTTCTCTTTTATCCATCCATTCTAGCTGTGGGAGCCACTTTGAGCTGTCCTTTTGTTTCAGTATACTCTATTTATCTCTTTTGTAAGCTTTTTGGTTGCTATTTTGGCTTTTATAGCATTTTATCATAGGAATATTCTCAACCATTGGCCATTCCCGTTTTTTCTAAATTTTGCTTTCAGGAGCCAGGGCGCTTGCCCCTCCATTGCTAGGAAGATAGAAGTGCATTCAGCTGAGTCCTATGACTAGTGTCTATCATCAGAGTTAGTCTCAGTCCATCAGGACAAGGTACGGTGGAATAACTCACTCAGTTGTTATTTTGCAGCTGGAGTGTGGATGATTATGACCATCTTTTCACTTCTTAAAACTATAGGTTGGCTCTTATAGATAGTTGAGGCATGCAAGAACTCATTCTTTTATCTGTAAATTCACTGATTGTACTGTATGAGCATCTCATGTCATTAAAATCTGTCAGTCGCTATTCAGTACTTGCAGAAAGGAATCATCACATTCAGGACTCGTTCGTGGCTCTTCACCATTTGTATCCTCTCCCAACAGTTTTATTTATTATTTTGAATTATAAAAAACATAATGGGTGTTGTTGCTAGAACTATTATTGTTGTTATCACTAGGTCACTACATTGCATTTGTACACTGCAAAAACGATGGTGGGTTATACCCACTATATCTGTGGAAGGTTCCCACTTTTTGGTTTTCCACCAATGTGGGTGAAACCCCCTGGTGTTATATTCCCCCCTTTGGTGGAAAATACCCACCATCAATGTGTAATAATTACACTCATAATAATAATGTATAATTAATCTAGTAATGCCACGCCCACTGCGCATGCGCAGTTTAGTTGCAAATTAACCCAGCTGCTAATGGCTTCTGTCTCTTTGTCCTCCATTACTGCCAGTCTATTTTTTGGCCGTTTAGCTCTTAGTTTTGCCTCTGTATTCTTTGAAATCCCCAG
>NW_003554040.1:0-1719 GCF_000090795.2 Amphimedon queenslandica | reverse complement strand
GTTGTACATGTTCTTATCACTGTATTTCATGAGTTTTGCTTTAAGCATAAAAACAAAATTCACATTCTCTCTACAAATAAATGTATAATTCTTTCTCTCCCTCTCTCTCCCCCCTCTCTCCCTCTTTTAGTTGTGATTCCATTGATAAACTCCATAAAAGGTGTGAGACCATTAATTGAGAGATACAGGACTCACAACAGTTCAAGGACTTCTACCAGTTTACGTTTAATATTGCCTAAAACTTGGACAGAAAGGACTAGGCTAGTGACATAATATTATACATGTACACATAGGCGGCGGAACAGGGGGGGCAGAGGGGGCTAAAGCCCCCCCAGTCTTGAAACAGGAGGGGCTGAGCCCCCCCAGAAATTCTCTGCAACTGACTAACAAAGAAAATAAAACTGACTTTTATCAGTAAAATTAGACCTGCATTCATCATCTCTTCATTTTATTTAAAGAAAAAGGCAAGAAAACTACTCTAAATCCAACAATAAAAGATTAGCACCATTTTTTGTAAAATTAGCAGCCATTTTGTATAAAACCACACCCATTTTAATAACTTAATTGATGTTCAGCCCCCCCAAAGTAAATTTTGTTCCGCCGCCAATGCATGTACATGTACATGTAGGATCATGTTTGCTAAACTTGCCACACAATGATTTCAATCTACATGTGTTGATGGGGGAATTTTGCAAGTGATCCTTCTAAAATGTGAGAGTACATGTAAATGTATAATTTAATTTATATTGTATGAATACCGTATAGCGGGATATTTTCGTGGGGTCAAATTTTCGTGATTTTGGGTAGTTGAGATTTTCGTGGGTTAAATTTTCGTGATAACTGTATTATAAGAGCCTCTGGCAAAGCCAGGTGAGCTTTCTTTACCTCTCTCTCGACAGCTTTAATTGTTTTTGAGGGTAAGCCAAGTGTACTGTCATCAATGGAAGCGTCTTGAAGTATTCTCCATTTCATTGCGCGTGGAGCAATATGAATATACTGCAACAGGACACGCCTATACCGAATATGTGCTAAATTTTTGTGCGTTAAGTTTTCGTGAAAGTGTCTTGGACACAAAAAACACAAAAATAAGACTCCACGAAAATATCCTGCTACATGTATATGGTAGATTAAAATTTTTGTGCTTTTTATTTCTCTACAGATCTTGAGATGGCCATTGCCAACTGGAATCTTATTTTTAATGGACACTTCAAATTTTTGGACTTGTGGTGTAAATTTTTAGAAGTGAAAAATACTTGTAATTACATGTAAATGTCAAATTTCATCTCTCTCTTTCTCTCTCTATCCTTCCCCTCTGTCTCTCTCTATCTCTCTCTTTCAGTCTCAATATAAAGAGCAATACCCAAAGACACTTGGTACCTTCTGCTAGAGTTTTCTAACAGGATTGATGACACCATGTGTACATAATGGTTCATAATGGTAAATTTTTTTGATGAATGGCTATTATCAAAATACCAAATTCACCAAAATTTCCCTCCCCAAAATCACAAGTTCAGATATTTCAAAATGGACATATCTTACAGTATGTGTCATGTATTAACCTTCTCTTTCCTAAGGTTATAGCAAGTTCCTGTTAAAGGTTCAAGTACATTAGGTATGTGTCAATATAATTATATTGTTCTCTGTTCTAGTGTGGGCAGCAATGTAGTGCCACCTCCACGTGACACTGCCTGGGATCACTAGTGGTTACTACTGCTAGTG
>NW_003554039.1:0-1719 GCF_000090795.2 Amphimedon queenslandica | reverse complement strand
AAAAGGAATAAATAGTAGTAGCTATCATGGCAAAAATTTATCTAGCCATGACAAATTGTAGATAATTGAGGATCAGTGTTTTGATGACTCTGACACACAAGCAAGTGTATCAAGCATTAATTCTGTGTATGATAACAAATTTATGTATATTTATAGCTAATGGTGTGCACTTCTGCACCTAGAATGGGTATAGATGTTCCTAATATAGACTTGGTTGTTAAACTTGGTTGTTCACATACAGCACATTTGACGAATTAGTCCAACAGTTTGGAAGGGCTGGAAGACATGGCAGAAAGGCAAAGGGTATTGAACGCTATTAAATTTATGTGATGCAACATAATTTTGGTACAGGTCTCCTTTTTTGTGACGATAACCTCTAGCATGCTTTATTTTGGGGTAAAGATACATTGTGTAAGTCATATGATGAGAAAAAACTGCAGTTATCAAAATTTCAAGATGTTTGTAGGTACATGTATATCATTTTTATTACCGTGTGCCATCAATTTTATGTTATACCCATATACAGGTATGCTTTTGCTCATCATCATTGACGAGATACCAGCTAGTCCTGTAAACTACTGGATAAAAAGAATTAAATCTTCAGGAAAATGATTGTTTACAGCTAGAAGGAACCCATCACCTTTCAGACAAGCATGTCATAGCTACTGCTAAACTACTGTCAAAACAATTCCAAGACAAGCCAATGATTCAGTCGTGTTTGTATACTCAGAAACTAAGTCTCATTCAGCTGGCTACAAATGATTCATTATTTTTCCACAACTTTGGGGACCATTGGGTTACTAGTCATTTTATGGATGGCATTGCTTTTCTTTATGACTCCTTCTACACAGAGATCATTCACTCAGAGTTAAAGAAGCAGCTCATTGCCCTCTATGGATCTGCTATGGTAAAAGTACCGTGGTTGGTGAAGCAAAAGGTGATAAGGATTGTGCCTGCTTTGCAGTAGCATACTCAGTATCTATTCTTTATGGAAATGATCCTGCTAACAATATATTCGATCAGTCACACATGAGACAACACATGATTGAATGTCTCAAAAACATATTTTACATGCCATTTCCATCTATGACATGAAAATCATGATGCAATGTATCAGAATATGTTACCCAACTACATTGATTATTACAAACAAGTTAACAAATGTATGTTATTTAATGTTCAAAGTTATTGTATTGGTCTATGTAGCTAATTATACTTGCAAAATGCATGGTGGAATGCTAAAGGTGACCAGATAAATGTTGCGTAGCTATCCCATATTGCAGGAAATTTTGGAGGGAGTTGAATTCGGCAAATTACTATATTTTGGTAATTGGCAAATTTTAATTTGGCAAATTTGTGGTCACATACCATTGAGCATGCATATAATGGCTTGAAATGGTGGATTTTATTTTGGAGTTTTGCTATCAAAATGCCAAGTTCACCAACTTCAATTCCCTCCAAAATTTTCCACTACAGTATATGAGGGAAACAAAGTGCTGTTACATTTTGAAAAAAAGTGCAGAGGGCACAAATTTTTCCCCATAGTATTATAGAGACAAAATAGTGCAGCAAGCATTAATTCTTCCCTTAAGTATTGTAGGAACAAATTAGTGCAGCAGGCACTAATTCTTCCCTATAGTGTTGTAGGGACAAAATAGTGCTTGGTACTAATTTCTGCCTACATAGATAGGTCAAATTGTATATGTGTATAATAGTGCC
>NW_003554038.1:0-1720 GCF_000090795.2 Amphimedon queenslandica | reverse complement strand
CCATTTTTGAAAAAACCAACGGCAATAGCCTTGGGTACTTTTCATAATTTTGGTGTTTTCTTAAAGTGGCCATAACTCAAAAAATATTAGTCGGAATCAGTTCAAACTTTCTACACAGCATAAGGACATCAATATGTATCAGAAAATGTAATAAAAATTTAGGGTAATTTCGGAGCCATTTTTTGAAAAAACCACAGGTATATAGCCTTAGGTATTTTTCAGAATTTTGGCATTTTCTTAAAATGGCCGTAACTCAAAAAATATTTGTCGGAATTAGTTCAAACTTTCTACACAGCATAAGGACATCAATATGTATCAGACAATGTAATAAAAATTTGGGATGATTTTGGAGCCATTTTTTGAAAAAACCATGGACAAAATTATTGTTGTTCCAAAATCAGACAAATGTCCCTGCACTATAGTACAGGGACTTTGCTCAAATTTCACCAAAATTGAAAAGGACACAATTTTCCATTATTCTTACATTCCCCGATACATGTACATGTATATTATTAATGTCAGTTACTTTGTTTCTTTCCCAGCCAGTTATTTTAGGAACAGTCGACTAGGAAGAACCCAACACTTTTGTGTTCTGATTGAAAGTCGTCGTAACGAGATACCAAGTGCTGGAGGTCAGAATCTTTAAAAAGAGTATCCAAACGACTAATAGATCTATAAGTGACTGGACTGGAGGGGGAGAGGGCAGGGAATCCAAACCAATAATTGAAACAATATTTCTTTAAGTCGGCGTATATGAGTAACAGGAATGACATCAGGAGGAATGGGTTTTTGAGGCAATCGCCATTTAATACTCTCCAAAATGAGACGACCACAGGTATCAAGTAACTCCTTCTTGTCAATGTTGTTGAAGGAGGCGATTGTGTTCATGTTTCGTAGGAGACCAGGAGAAGGGAAGTCTAGTCCAGTAGGCTCTGATCCCACATCAAAAGCAGTATAATCCAGGGATAGGAAAGGAGTCCTAATGTTCCTCTAGTTCTCATAGCTGCCCCAGATAGGGACCGGGTCCTCTCCTAGCTGATACTCTTCAAGTTTCCTCTTTCCATGCCAGTACCCCGGGTCAAGGCTACTGCTGAACGGGAGGAACTGCAACACGTTCAGAGCTTTCACCCTCACAACTGACAGCCATTTTAATTCTATGAGCCATGCCTCTTTTCAGTCTTTTGCAGCAAAATTGATTTTGCAGTCAAAAATATTTTTAAAAATACTTTTAAAATACACAAAAAATACTTTTGAGTAAAAATGAGCAGTAATAATATTCTGTTGAGTTTTCAAAAAGTCAAAACAGACCAACAATAAAGCTGTAATTATTTTAGGATAGAACAATAGGATAAGTTAGAGAATAAAGATACTTAAGATTAGGACAATTTCAAAGGCTACAATAGGATAGAAATAATAATAACAACAATAGAAGGCAAATGCAATGGATTATAATCAGTAAAGGCAATGAATATTAATTTAAATATTCTTTACGAGCTCTGTCTGATTCAAGAAATTCGTCCACATCAGCTTTCACCCTCCCAAACTTATCAGGATAATCTTCACAAACTTGAAGAGCATTCCTCCAGGTCACTCCTTTATTGGACTCTATCCATCTCTTGAATACTGCCATTAGCTTATCAGAGGCTGCCTTTTCACTATGAGACAAGTCCTCCACTTCAACAACAAGTGCAGTACCAATAGTGAATAATGAGCAGCAGAA
>NW_003554037.1:0-1720 GCF_000090795.2 Amphimedon queenslandica | reverse complement strand
AGATCACTTTCTCCTCAAGAGATGTGGTGGTGTGTTGGAGACAAGAAGTCCTGGGACTTGTTTTGACTTAATTGGAGTTGATGTTATGCTTGACTCTAATTACAAGGTTTATCTACTTGAGAGTAATAATGGGCCAGAGCTGTATACTAGCAGAGACAAAACTGAAACTAAAAAAAGTAAGAATGTAAGGTAAAATAAACTAATAATACTTTCAAAACAACTTAGAACAACAATACTTTTTTCTGTTTCTTTCTCTCTTCTATCTTTTGTCTATTTTTTCCTCTCTAGGCTAATGATTTAGCTCACAAAGCAGTTCATCATGATTATGATACCAGTTACCAGAGTTGGACGCAATACATTACCTAAACCACATGACTTCCATAAAAGGTTAACAAGTTTCGGTGTCCATAATGATAGTGCACACATATAATGTATACATAGGTTGGTGGAGTACATGAATAGAAGTAATAGACATTTTTGTGGGGAACAAGTTGGATTTGGTGGAAACTGCATACAAATAGAAGAGATTACAATGTTGTGGCTACAGTTTTATGAAGTAAACACCTTTACTCTCTTGCATGCTATAGCTGTTATTCATATATACTACTGTAGATGTTAAATAAAGGAATTACTCCTTACAAATTCATAGTATTGTTCTGGATTATATCAAACTGGCTCAAAAATTGTCAGCTGATACAGTGAAACTGTTTTTGTGGTAGTTGTTGGGACATATCACATTGTTTATTTTAGAATTTCTATAAATACTTTTTGGGCTTGCCTTGCATGTGTTGTGTGACAAGTTTATCATTATGCTTCTTCTACTGTGTATTCTTCTTCTTCATAGTGTATCATCTTTTAATATCAGGATTGATGGAGATAATGGAAATGATTCAATTGAGTGTCTTAGAGAACAACCAAAGTCTTCCTGTCAGTCATTGAAATATGTAGCTGATACTATTAACAACACTGGTAACCTCACAATAAAGATCATCAGTCCTGCTCTTAGTCTACAAGGTAGTGTTATATTCACTGATATTAATGGACTAACTATCAATGGACAAGGTACTAACATTAGCTGTAGCAATGGATCAAGGCTCTATGGTAATTCTGGTATAGTTTTTGATACATGCAGTAATGTTACACTCAATAGTTTTACTATTGAGCAATGTGGGTTGCTACATGAAAAAGAACACTACTATACGCATCAAGGTATACTCTTTGATAAATGCAATAATTTTATTGTTTCAAAAGTTAATTTTAGCAACAATAATGGTTATGGGCTAGTACTCAATAACAGCAGTGGACATATACTGCAAAACATTTTTTCAAGCAATGGTATAAAAAATTTTGAAGCCAATGTATTAAAAAAGACAAGAGGAGGTCTGCACATAGTTCAATATAATGCTCATCATACTACTATTGTGATCGTGGGTAGTCAGTTTATAAATAATTCTGCAGCATCCATAGGTGGAGCATTGTATATAAACTTAGGTAATTGTGCAAACTTTATTTTAACAATTGCTGGTTCTAATTTTATTGGTAATACAGCTGGTACTGCTGGAGGAGCTATTGGGTTTATAATTGAAAAAGGTAAATGCAATAATAATGGCACCACACCAATTGGATTTCGTATTATGATGCTTAACTGTACTATTACCAATAATATGGCAAAATTTGGTGGAGGAGTTGTAATTCGAGTTACTCATTATGCCAATGATGC
>NW_003554036.1:0-1720 GCF_000090795.2 Amphimedon queenslandica | reverse complement strand
AGAGTTTAGAGTGACAGAAAAACCGCCTTTCACTTATACTGGTGTGGATTACGCAGGCCCATTATATATAAGGAACCATAAATCATCTCAGAAGGTCTGGGTCTGTTTGTTCACTTGCTGCATTGTGAGAGCTGTGCACTTAGAGCTAGTTTGGGATATGACTGCTCAAGCATTTATTAGAGCATTGAAAAGGTTCACCTCTCGAAGAGGACTTCCATCCTTGATTGTATCTGATAACAGTAAAACCTTTAAGTCCTCAGCTAAGACTCTTATTGCCATCTTTAAACACCCTGCTACTCAACATTACCTCTCAGGAGTCAGGATAGAATGGCAATTCAATTTAGAGAAGGCCCCTTGGTGGGGAGGCATGTTTGAAAGGTTGGTGGGCTCAATGAAACGTTGTTTAAGAAAGACAGTTGGGAAATCTAAACTGACCTTTGATGAATTATCTACTGTTATCACGGAAGTTGAGGGAGTATTAAACTCCAGACCACTGTCATTCGTATCAACAGAAGATCTAGAAGAGCCTCTCACCCCAGCTCATTTTCTACTTGGTCGTAGATCACTCAGTCTTCCAGACTCATTCTGCTATGGTGAAGAGTCAGAAGACATCGATATTACCTCCTCAGCTCTTACTAAGCGAATGAAACATCTCAATTCAACCCTCGAGCGATTTTGGAGGAGATGGACAAATGAATACTTGCTTGAGCTGAGGGAAGCACACAGATATAGTAAGGGAAGTAGAAACAGTAGTATTCCTACTGTTGGAGACATTGTACTAGTGCATGATGAGGACAAGCCACGGGGATTTTGGAAACTCTCTAGAATAATGGAATTGATTGTTGGCAGTGATGGAAAAATAAGAGGAGCTATTGTAAGGATTGGAAATAAAAGGCTCAGGAGACCACTGCAGAAACTATACCCTCTTGAGGTATCACAACAAGATCCCCCTGATAGCTTGTCTGACTCATCCAATGTTACATCTGACGTACTTACCGATATTACACCCCGTCGATCGACTCGCTCTACTAACCAAATGACCCTCGATCGAATGCAGGCTTGTCGATTACAATTTCTTGATGACAATTAAGTATGTTATGCTAATAATGTATTTACTCATTATTGTGTATTGTATCATTCTCTAACTATGTTTATTATTGTGAGATTTATTATTACTTATTTGTATAACATGAGAGAGTTGACCAATGAACTATGGTCAACTGTGGGGAGTGTGGGAAATGTTATACATGCATTGATATGTGATTATTATAATTGATTATTCATTGACCACGTGATACAGTTTTTTTATTGATGATAATGTGATGATTGATTGTACTAACAAACAAAGAGAAGAACAAACAAGAGCCAGAAATACAGTCCACAGAAAGAGAAATATAGTACAGATGATTGATATCAGAAGCCATAGTGTCATCAGATGAAATAATACCAATATATCTCTTTTGATTCAGCAGAAATGCAATCAAGTCTACAAGTACAAGAGTATAAGTAACCTCAAAGTATAAAGCATAATAATACCTGAGTTTATGTCTAGACACAAAATGTAGTCATTTGTAACAGAAAAAGTATTTGCTATGGCTTCCATTGGATCAGTATCGTAATAATTTTCTAATTTTGTACAGTTCATTTTATGTAGGCCCAAGACAAAAGGTTTCACTTTCACATCAAGAACAGATGATGAAGCTATAATACATAAAATTAT
>NW_003554035.1:0-1720 GCF_000090795.2 Amphimedon queenslandica | reverse complement strand
GGCTTGATAGTCGCTGTTTTGCTGATAGCAGGGAGAGCTTTCTAGCTAGTTTTTCTTGAGATTTTATCTTTTCTTGAAACACAATTGATGCTACATGCTACAGCAATAATAATAATGATAATAGTAATAATAATAATAATGATAATTATAATAATACCTCCAATTTAAAGTTTCTACTTGTCGATGGAAACATTTCTCTAAGACTATGCTGTCGTCTCACTCCAGCTCCCCCTCCTCTTTCATCATCTTCCGAGTCTTCCCCTTAGATCAATCAATAATGAATTATAAATTATGATAATGATTACTTTGCGGCTGCTTCTTCTTCTTTTTCTTTTTAGTTCGTTTTGGAGTCAGAGCTCCAGTTTGAGCTCCTATCCCTCCTGGTCCCTAAAAAATTATAAAAAAATGATGTTCCTCTCTTTATTTCCATTCTTTCTTTCTTTTCTTACATCTCTCAGTCTATGATGCTGTGGTAGTCCTTCTACTAAATCAGTTTCACTAAAATCAGCTAATTCCCGAGCATCTTCCTACAAATGACAAAGTGAAACATAAATGGAAAACTATAGCTGCAAATGTATAATGGGTGGAGCTAGTTATTTAGCTAAACAGTTTTAAGAAATAGTATCTTACCGTTACTAGTTTTTGCAGCAGCAGGAAGCAGGAAGAGGAGGAGTTAAAACTAAATTAAAGTAAAATTCAAAACTGACTTTGCCTTCTTAATGAAAGGTTAGGATTAGAACGAGCTAAAGGATCTGATTTCCTACAAAAATGCACAAATGCAATAGCAGGGAGAGAGTAATAGTGCTTACCCCTTCTTGCCTAGCTTAGGCATCTCCTGTGTACACGCCCTGGCTTGCAGATTGAGCTGAAGTGAGCTAGCTAGATGCAGACGCGAGCCACACCTTTGTTTGTCTGCACAATAATTTATGCATTAATAATTAAAACTGGGCTAATTTACTAATTGATACACGGAGATCTTTGCGCATGCGCACAACTTAGCCCCGCCCTTTGCTAGTATCCAAATAGGGTAGTACAGAAGGGTTGCTGATTTACTGTTCCTCTTGCTCCACTCGCTCCTTACCTGCCGTTTGGAATAACGCAGCTTAAAAATGGCTAGCAAGTTTTCAAGCGAGAAGTTGGAAGAGATACGCGCTCAATTTGATCAGGTAATAGTAGTACTCATCATCTTGCAGAAACAGCAGTAAAAATCAAATAATATGACAATAATAATATTATTTTATATACATATTAGTAATAATAATATTATGCTCTCTTTTTCTCCAGTTTGATGCTGATGGCAATGGACACATAACATGCTCTGAGATTGCTGAAGTCCTCAAGGCCTTGGGCGAGTCTACCCCTGGATACAAGATCAGGGATATGATCAAAGAGGTTGACATTGATGAAAATGGAACCATCGAGTTTAACGAGTTTGTGGAAGTAAGAGGGAGTGAGTGTATGTCACCGTTAATGTGTTAACGAAGAGTGTGTGTGTGTTGCAATTGGAGTCTCTCTCATTCTTTTATCTTCAGTTGATGATGTTAACAAGTTTTGTTTGCCATTGTCTGTTGCAGCTGTCTTACCTGTGCCCTCTTGTTTGTTATGCTATTATGTCACTTGTTTATTATTAATATTTACTTTTGTAAGGTACACTGTCCAGATGTTTATTTTATTTATAGAGTACCAGTACCATGTGTATGATACTCAAATATTTATCATA
>NW_003554034.1:0-1720 GCF_000090795.2 Amphimedon queenslandica | reverse complement strand
AATACGAAAACTAATAATAATCTGATTCTGTGAAAACAATAACAACAATTTTTATTAATTTATTTATAATGATTATACATTAAGAGTGATTCCTCTCTCTCTCTCAAACTATACTTTTCTGAGAAATATTTTTTGAGTTATGAGCTATTTTAAAAACAGCTAATTTTCGAATAATACCCAAAGCTAAAGTCTATGGTATTTTCCAAAACATGGCCCTGAAATCAGTCAAATGACCCATATTTTTACGTTTTCAGATACAGATTGATGTACTAAGGCTATGTAACAAGTTTGAGCTGATCCTGACAATTTTTTTCAAGCAGCAGCCAATGTTAGAAACGGCAATTTTTCAAAAATACACAAGGCTATAGTCCATGGTTTGTTCCAAACAATGGCTCCAAAATCACCCAAAATTTTATTACATTTTCTGATACAATATTGATGTCCTTATGCCGTGTAGAAAGTTTGAGGTGATTCCAAAAAATATTTTTAGAGTTATGAGCATTATTTTAAATGGCCAACTTTCGAAAAATACCCAAGACTTTGGTTTTCTGCAAAAAATGATCCCAAAATTAGCCCAAATTTGCATTAAATTTTTTGATACATATTGATGTACTTATGTTGTGTAGAAAGTTTTAGGCAATTTTGACAAATATTTTTGCAATTAAAAAATGCTAATTATTTTATTCAAAATGGCTCCAAAATCACCCTAATTTTTTATTACATTTTCTGATACAGATTGATGTACTTGTGCTATGTAGAAAGTTTAAGCTGATTCCGGCTTCAATTTTTAAAGTTACTACCATTTCTTCCAGAAATATTACCTCCAATATTTACTATTACTATCACTTACAGAGTCTAGTAGCTGTAAGACACGGTCTTCCTTCATCCACAGGTAGTGAAAAGGCGGGCTGAGACTAGTCCACCTACTCAACCTATGAAGAATAATAAATAAACGAGTACCTAGTCCTCGCCTACGCAAAGCTGGGCGAGGCCAATAAATAATAAAATCACATTACTTAATTGTAACTTACGTGAACCATAAAATTCCAAAAATAAAATTTTTGCAATACAACGTGTATAGAAGAAATGTAACTGTGACATACATACAAACATCACATGTGAGTAAAATCAAACACCCAAGTCATAAAAATTTATAAAAATCAAATTTTGATCAGAATCAGCTCTAACTTTCCACACATCATAAAAACATGTACCTGTACATTATGCACCAGAAAATTATGAAAGTGTAAATTTTCCTCAATTTCATTATTATTTGGCATGATGTGACCCTGCAGAGACTTTGACCCCATTTTTAAGCAACTTTAAAAATTTGCAAAAAAATCTTGATCAAAATCAGCTCAAACTTCTACAATAGATAAGTCAATGTAGCCTTGCATAGCCAGACCCAATTTCCTTTTTAATAATTGGAGGGTTAAAGTACATGTATATACAACTGTACATGCATCAGGAAAGTTATCATGCTAGTATTAATAAAGCAACTTCATAAATTTATTTTTTTCAGGTCATGGTCACTCATCAGTGTTGAGTGGTAAGAAATTCAAACATAAGCAGCCTACATCTTGAGCCTCACTAGTCTAGACAGTGGCGTAGCCAGGATTTTGAAAAAGGGGGGGGGCAGAGGTAATGGGGCGCGTGAAGCGCGCTGCAAAATTTTGACGCGCGTTACTAGAATGCGGATCAGTGCGGATTGCTGCGGATC
>NW_003554033.1:0-1721 GCF_000090795.2 Amphimedon queenslandica | reverse complement strand
TCACATGTTGGAGATTTTGGGAAATTAATTTCTCAGTAATGTAAGTTTATTATTTTTAGTGCCTTCTTAATTTATGGCTCTTTAGGTGTCTTAAGTTACAAAACATGAAGTGTCTTGCTTGTGGAACATTGGTAGACTATGATGAAGAAAACAATTATAATCTTTTTTTTGGTTTTAATAATAATTCCAAATCATTTTAAATTAATAATGAATAATAATTAAGTATTAATTAAGCATAACAGGAATTACGTCATAATGAGGCTTAATGAATATCGTTATCGTTGTCGGATCAGGTCTGGCACCAGCATAAATCGTGGCTGATTCGTCAATATCGGATCAGGACATTGCCCCAAATCCTCGGTCCAGGCTCGATCATCAGTAATGATTCAGGCCTGTATCAGGACTGGTCCATGTTCCAACTCTTGGGCGTGTAGCAACGCCTAGCAACGGAGGCTGTCTTTGAGCAAGAGCTGTCTTTTTGAGACCTGTCATTCCAGCAGTGGTGTCACTATACGTCATTATTTATATCAAAGGAAGCAGAGGAGACCGGCATCTATCCCCAGACTAATTTTTATGTTGCTAGCATCATCATTTACACTGAATATTTGCTCTGGAATGAGAATGCTTAGAATGACATTTTGTTTTGTACCCTTATCTCAGTAGTGTTAGACAGAAAACAATAACTTATTCAACCACTCAATAGAGATTCATAATGTCGAGGTCGCCCACTATGTTTCGTTTGGAAATACGGTTGCATCTTTCTGTAACAATAGATTTGTTGATTAGTTTGAGAGGTTTGTTTTGTACCCTTAACATAAAAACCAAAGGGTCTGTGACATTAGCTATCATACCATTGTATTGCTTAGAACACACCGGAGGTCGCCAACACCATTTCTATTCAATAGGTTGTACAAAACAAAAAATAGAACTAAATATAGTAAATGTGATCAATAATGATTGCTAATTCATAAAACACTGAATTTAAACTGCAAACAGATACATTGCTACAGCTGACAGCTTGGGCAAACAGGAAGAATGTCTAAACATTATTGAAGGGTTACCTGCACAAAATAAGACTTTATGCAACAAAAAACCACCTGAGAAGCTTGGTTACCTTTTTCAACTTTCAGTCATTTTAATTTTACATACGAGTATTTAGAGAAATTATTTACGGTACTATCAACTAGCATTTTCCTGTTGCTACGGCCCGTTTCCAATCCCTATGTACTCTAATATCTATGATTGAATCTATTGCAATAGACACGCCCAAGAAAATTACATTAAATTATTCAACGACTTTCCATTATGACACGCTATCTATCATGGCTTCCCAATTCTCACTTCACTTCCTGGAACAAGTCTATGTTAGTCAGTCCACCAGACTCTCCCCCCGCCGTCCAAAAGTCAAAAAGGGGTGGAGAGTCTGGCTACGCGAGACTAGGTTAAGCCATAGATACTACATACCTCTGGTTAAACGAGAAGGTGCGGTATAAAAGGCGGGGCCCTGGGCATGGTGACTTTCGTTTTATTCACGTGTAAAAATGTCGGCTCTAGATGGTGTTGCTTCTTCAAGGAAAAACGCAGGAAGAAAGGGGTTTTGGTACCAAATGGACTTCCATTTTACTCTCAAAGAAGACAAGGACCAGTTCTAGTTAGGCTTGGTCGAGTTAAGGGGTCTTTAGGCACTAAAAGAAGGCGCTGGAAATGCTGTCTCATTTACT
>NW_003554032.1:0-1721 GCF_000090795.2 Amphimedon queenslandica | reverse complement strand
TCCTTCCTTTAGTTTATTTTCTTTATAAAATGTTCCCTCTCTCCCCCTCTTTCTATCTTTTTTTTTCTTTTTCTATCTCTAGTTTGGTTTTTCTGGTAAAGTTTATGCTACAGAGCCAACCAAACAATTGGGAAGGTACTAGTAACACTTACATGTATATGCTTGTTAAAGTTGCTCTAAAGGCCCTTGTATTATTATGGGCTATATAATAGTCCATGCTTTTTCAAAATTTACTTGTTAAAATGGCCATAACTTCAAAAATTCAATTCGGAATCAACTCAAACTTTCTACATAGCATAAGGACATCAATATGTATCAGAAAATGTAATAAAAATTGGGGGTGATTTTGGAGCCATTTTTTGGAAAAAAGCATGGGCTATAGTACAGGGTGCTTTTAAGAATTTTGGCATTTTCTTAAAACAGCTGTAACTTCAAAAATTGAAGTCAGAATCAGCTCAAACTTTCTACACAGCATAAGGACGTCATTATGCATCAGAAAATGTAATAAAAATTTGGCATGATTTTGGAGCCATTTTTTGAAAAAACCATGGGCTATATAGTACAGGGAATTTTTCTGAAATTTAAAGTTTTTAAAAAATGGTTATAACTTGAAAAATTGAAGTCGGAATCAGCTCAAACTTTCTACACAGCATAAGGACATCATTATGCATCAGAAAATGTAATAAAAATTTGGTGTGATTTCGGATCCATTTTTTTGAAAAAACCATGGGCTATAGTACAGCGAATTTTTCTGAAATTTAAAGTTTTTAAAAAAATTGGTTATAACTTGAAAAATTGAAGTCGGAATCAGCTCAAACTTCTACACAGCATAAGGACATCAATATGTATCAAAAAATGTAATAAAAATGGGGGGGGGTGATTTCAGAGCCATTTTTCCGAAGAAACCATGGGCTATAGTATAGGGTATTTTTCAGAATTTTGGCATTTTCTTAAAATGGCCGTAACTTCAAAAATTTAAATCCAAATTAGCTCAAACTTTCTACACAGCATAAGGACATCAATATGTATCAAAAAATGTAATAAAAATTTGGCGTGATTTCGGAGCCATTTTTTGGAAAAAAGCATGGGCTATAGTACAGGGTACTTTTAAGAATTTTGGCATTTTGTTAAAATGGCTGTAGCTTGAAAAATTGAAGTTGGAATCAGCTCAAATTTTCTACACAGCATAAGAACATCAATATGTATCAAAAAATGTAATAAAAATTGGGGGTGATTTTGGAGCCATTTTTTGAAAAAAACCATGGGCTATAGTACAGAGTGCTTTTAAGAATTTTGGCATTTTTTTAAAAACAGCTGTAACTTGAAAAATTGAAGTCAGAATCAGCTCAAACTTTCTACACAGCATAAGGACATCAATATGTATCAGAAAGTACATTAAAAATTTGGGGTGATTTCGGAGCCATTTTTTGAAAAAAACCATGGGTTATAGTACAGGGATTTTTCCAGAATTTTGGCATTTTTTAAAAACAGCTGTATGCTACACTGTAGGCAGTTAATGGAGGAATTATGTGCATTTCTGTATCGCTCACCCACACCATCAAAAAATTGGAGAGATGAATCAATACTACAGTGAGCTCTCAATCAACATGTGATATAATCATGTGACGTTGTTTTTAGATCGTTGCCCGAGTGTGCCGTTAAAAGCCTAACTGATGTTAATTCTTGGAAATCTTTTTATAAGCAAGTTATATTATTTTGCA
>NW_003554031.1:0-1722 GCF_000090795.2 Amphimedon queenslandica | reverse complement strand
ACATAAGATATATATATATATATCTATTCTCTTTTTATTGTATATGCAACCTATAATAAACTACTGGAAATTTTAATAATTCTAAAAGTCAAACACTACTAACATGACTAACCTCTCTGCAGATTTTATTACTTACAAAGGAGGGTGGGGTGATAGGTGTGACTTAACTGACTAATTCCAATAATGGCGTCTTTAGTACAAGGGGAGGACAGTGAAAGCAGCGAAGATGAAATCAACACTGACATGCTGCCGTCTCATCCAAAAGGAACAATAATGACAGGAGAAGAAGAGGAGGACGAGGATGAAGGTAGACATGATTATTGTTAATTTTTATAAGATATCATTAATTTTGTAGACATTGATAGTTCTGTACAGGATCAGGGAAAGGAAGAGGGCGGGTCAGTCATAAGTGGGGATTCACCTTCTCTTCTCCGGAAACCTCAATGGGTACCTCCTTCGTAAGCTATCATCCATTATCATACATTAATAATGACACGACACTCTTATTATAATAGGTTGCTCCACAAGAGATTAGGTAACAATGATTTATAGTGTCTTATTACACATTTTTATTTCGTGTTTAAATTAGGTGATGCTAATATTAACCTCCGTAAGAATATTGTTGATAGAATATTAAAACTGTATCGACTAACGTGTCAAAATTTGACCATTGTTAATGATAATTTGAGTAGAGCACAAGTTGTTATAGAGGTATGATGTTTCTGTTATGCGTATTATTTTTATTAATTTTTTTTGTTTATAGAAAGTCAATGCTAATGTGAAGAAGAGTGATCATGATTTAGCTCAATTGAAAGCTAATTTGGACGACATTTTTGAATCTGCCAATTCGCTGGCACCAAATCTAAATGTTACTGAGAAAGGCAATGTCTAATTAATAACACTTTGTGCGTGTGTGAAGTGTGTGTTTTAAAAATTATTAGTTTATATTCACAATGCTTAAAATTTTTTTTCATAATAATAAGTTTACTTCCATGGATTCCCATGTGGCTTGATATGAGACAAGGCGACCATAACTAATAGAGAAGACACAGCAACAATAAATATGTGCCAAGTAAATAATGCTTACTGCAATAAAGGTGAATGTTGATGACATCTTTTTGAATCATATCTTGTATGTTATCATTATGTTTCTCCTTTGTTTTCAAGAAATGCCGGAAGTATAAGTAATAGACTAAGTAAAAATTGAACTCACTGTTTTAGTTTTATCTGATAATTTTGTATTAGATCTTGTCGATGGTCTTACTAGCAGTAATGATGAATATGGTTGTGCTGTAGGGAGTGGAGGAGGGGGAGGAGAAGCAGAAGAAGAAGGAGTGTGGGCTACATTTGTCAATCTAATCACAGCCTCTTGTGTAGAGTGACTTGTCTTCTTTGATAACTTCCTTACTAATGAAGACATTTATGCTGACTCATCTGTACCAAATGAGCCAATGAAGTTATGATAACAATTATCAGGTGAATGATGTGACTATAGTAGTAGATTTTGAATAACAGATATTGAGCTCCAATAGATTAGAGCACAGTATAACTATGAAAGAAGTATACATACATGAAAGGATTATTAGAACATTTAAAAACCAACCCTCTTCTGGAATGTCGACTCAACGCCCCCACAATAATCGCCAATTATCCATATNTGTGATCATATTCTCATATATGTGACATTGGTGGTGGACTGCTTGGGCCTTCCTGTAGGCTGTA
>NW_003554030.1:0-1722 GCF_000090795.2 Amphimedon queenslandica | reverse complement strand
GCATAGTACTTGACTACTTGTGCAGCTTCTCTTGTCAATGGGTTGTCAGGTTACTCAAAAATTAGGCCAAAACAAAACTCATAAGGAGACTTCATTTTTATAATTCTTTCTGATACATTATACATGTCCTTATGTTGTTAAGCTGATTCCAATCAAATTTGGATTTTTTTACAAATTTTGAAGAATTGGGCCAACGACCAAAGGCTATAGCCTTGGGTCTTTGGCCAAAATTCGTCAAAAATAAAAAGGAAAGAATTCTCCATATTTATAATTTTTTTTCTGATCGCTATACATGTCCTTATGCTGTGTATCAACTTTGAGCTGATTCTGATAAAATTTGAATCTTTAATGATTTTTAAAGTTGCTCCAAATGCCAAGTCCTGTATTATAGTGCTTGGCAGCTCATTAAGGATGCACTTAGCATGCTTTGTAGGAAACCCTGTGTATATGTACCTTGAACATCTGGGATGGTTGCTGTTTCCCACCTCCCATTGCTGACTGTTGCATGTTCATTTGCATTGCCATTTGCTTCCCTTGATCAGCAGCTATGAAATCAGAGAGAGAGAGACAGAGGGGGGGGGGGGAAGAATGAAAATCAAGACATTATGCATTATCATGCTCTTACAATTATCAGATCCCAAGATTAATGAGTATATGCTTCTCAATCCAAAGACATTCAGAAAATACCAAGACATTGAACTGACCCTGTCACAAACAGACAAATGTGAGGAGTAACCTCTCCCCATCCCTTCCTAATACATACCACGAGGCACTCAAAGACTTCAATTCTACTCCTCTCTGGAGCATTGCCTTGAAGCGATATGTTAACGGAAAGGGAACTTTTGCTGTAAATGTTAAAAATATAAATGTGATCCATTGTTTTGTACACATAAAAACTTCCTAACAACTCTCTCTCTCTCTCTTCTCTCAAACTAACTGGCCAAGAAGCCAGAGAATGTCCAGTTAATCCAACCACCAATAGCAATCATTGGCAAGACATTAGTGAATGTACTCTTCATCATGTCAAGTGCCATGGATGGATCTGAAGAAGAAAAAAATACCAATACTATAGTTCCTTTATTATTACACATTATAAAACTGCATTAAACATAAGTTTACTAGTAGCCATTTTAATGTACAAACCTCCCATAGCAGAGAGTGCATTAGGAGCACTTGGTCTCTCTTGTTTGAAATATCCGGTTTCAGAATTATTGAAATAATGACGTCTCATGAGAAATGACTAATAAAAAATGTGTACATATATATGTATATATATATATATATATTATATATATATATATATATATATATATATATATATATATATATATATATAATATATATATATATACACTAGTTTCAAAATTAAGAAAATCTACTTCTTTGTATAGGAAGCGCTAACTATTTTATTAAATTTAGATAGTAACTATCTGACCTGTTCTGGAATGTATCCAGCATTCTCTCTTAACAGACGACTCCTGATTAGAGCCTGGCTACATTTGGGAAAAAAAGAAAGACTCCACCCATTCAGAGATCTTTCCCTCACCTGTCCTTAAGGTTGTCAAGTCGGACTGGTTTCTCAGATTTCAACAATATAGTGACATAATGGCGGACGAGCCCAAACATTAAACTGATGAGGACTATAGGGATAATAACCCAAAGGCGAATAGCAGGATCAAGGAGAATTTCAGCCATTTTTATGATGGATAGCTCCTCCTTTAT
>NW_003554029.1:0-1722 GCF_000090795.2 Amphimedon queenslandica | reverse complement strand
TACACAGAATATGATACCATTTAGACTACCAGTAGTTAGTGTCAGTTTGAGAATGTACAACAAGTAAATGAGAAGAGGACCAATCACTGCATATATTATTAGTGTGAATAGCCACCAGTTACTGCATTGCTTACATTCATAAGATCCAAACACTACACTATACCCAGGAGGACATTGTGAACATAAAAGTCCTTCTCTATTATCAATACATAATGGTACAGAGTTACTAAGATCATCAGAGTCTGCTATTGCTACACTGGTGTCATTGACTATCATTTTAGTGTAGCCACTTTTATACCCACAGTACCCAATACAGTTTAATGCTGCACCAAATACAACAGTACCATTAGACAATTTAGCTATACCAATCCATTCTGTACCAGTTCTTGTAATTGTAGAGATAGAGTTGTTTGCTCCAGAGCTTATGTGACAATCAGGTTGATAGGAAGTACTAAGTTGATGCAATAATCTTGAACAGACACATTTACCTTCAGTAACATTCAGTTCAAATCCTATGGGACAATCAAGCAACTGTATACCATACAATGTCAGCTCTGATGCAATAGAGTTGGATGATACAATAATTGCTGGAGATGAAGGATTAGGTTCATTTTTATTTTTGAGAAGTGTTATTGTAACTAAAGTGCAGTCTTTTTTTTCTAATAAAACTTGATTTGCACTATTAGCTGATACTTGCCATGAAGGAACAGAATGAACATTATCATGATCTGTTAATAAAAAAGTTATTGCAGCATAGCCATATTGCTTTATTGAGTTGTGATAAGTGTACACTGCTGCTAACTGAAGTTCAACAATTTGACCTGGACGCATGAAAGCATTTAAGTTATGATCATTTTTTGCTGCATTGCAAGATAGATCACACAAAAACAATGAAGTAGGTGGTATAGAAATGTTTCGATGCTTTGAATAAAAAAATGAAAATATTGTGCTAGATATAGACCTATTCATTAAATTGACCCTGTCCCTATCTGTATCACATCCATAAATATTGTTACTGTAGATAGAGCTACTTGCCTCTGATGCTGTATTACCAATAAATGTCATCTTAATATCAGTAATGTTATTGGTATTGTTCTGAAACATGCACCTATTGAAGTCATTATCAGCAACAGCATATATAGCACCACCTATTGTAAGAGCAGCATTGTTAGTGAAAGTAGCATTCAATCCATTAGAAAGGAGGAAATAAGTTGAACCTCGTACTTTAAAACCAGTTCCCATGTATCCATTGTTACCAGTAATGTTTAGTTGACCACTTAAATATATTATTGTATTTCTGATATCAAAAATAGATCCGAAATTGTATGAAAGATTATTGTATCCACTGATATGAAGCCCTTTGGCATTGTCTATCTTAATCAGTTCTGCCATTGTGTTGCCAAATTTATTATTTGTTTTAAAATTATTGTAAGCAGTTATGTTATTAAGGTAAACATTTAAAACTTCACCTTGTGTTCCAGTATCAACAGCATAAATACATGAACCTGATGCAGTAGCATTGTTGTTGGTAAAAACTGAATTATTCAAATTAATATTGACTGTACTATGTGATGAAGGATTATAAAGACCAATGAAAATTACACTTGATGGATTTGATGGAGGTTGATACAAAACAGTGTCAATGAATTCACTATTCATGAAATGCAATGGAGTACTGGTAGTACCAGAAATGTCAGTCATCATAAGTAATACCATACTGAG
>NW_003554028.1:0-1722 GCF_000090795.2 Amphimedon queenslandica | reverse complement strand
AAGTTGAGACCAAGATCAAACCATTTTGTAGTTTGAAAGTTATCATCTTTTAACAATTGTTTTACCTCTACCAGATTCCTGATAGTCAATATTACTATAAGTAAATAAATAAAAAAAGAAAATAAAATTTAATGTAAAACTAGTAACAGTGAGTGGTTATGCCTTTTTGTTGATCATCATTGTACTCACTGATCTGTGTGGGGGGGTAATTAGTAGTTGATTTGTCATTTTGACTTGTTGTCTCTATATAAAAGTATAAATATGATACAAACATTATTAAACCACAGTCACTATAATGTATATACTATAAACCCCACTACTTGACACTTATAACATACTCTCTTAGTCTTACCAAGCAGTTTATCAGTGAGTGTTTCTTGTACTTCATCATTGATCTTAAGTGCATCATTATCTATACATTATATTAAATACCAATAATACTTGATACATACACATAATGTTTGTATAGTTCAATGTACAATAATTATAATAATGTTTGTTAATGGATGATGTGTACATATCTTACCAGACTGTCCTTTCTCTATTGAAGTACATGTACTTCCATGTTCCTGAGATTCATTCAAAGTGTTGGTTGTTGTTCCTTTATCTTTATTATTATTACACTTTACTCCTCCATCTCCCTACACACAACAATATAGTAAAATAATGATGATGAGGAGTGTTTCTGATAACTGTTACCTTAATATCAAGATCAGACTCACTGATCTGTGTGGATGAGCTGCTCTTTTGACTTGTTGGCTCTATACATGTACATAATATAAGTATGGAAAAACAGTCAACCACTATTACATAGTACACTAGCTCCCACTACTCCACAATAGTACATATCATTCCTATACTCCTAATACTTATAACATACCTAGCGTTATTAGAGTCAATGGTGTGTTTAATTCTTCAAATATTTCAATCACTTCCTATACAATAATGATGATGATGATGTCACTGTGCTTGTTTATCAAGGTGATATACATCAGTAGTGTATTGCTGAAAGGTGAGTTTAACAGATGTACAAGTATATATTATTAGTAGTAAAAGCCACACAATAACAACCCACAATTATGACAAAGAATGAGCAGTTTGATAAGAAATAAAATTACTTTTTAAGATTTTGACCTTTTGATTATTAGTGCTTGTATTAATGTATCAAACAGTTTGTGTGTGTTAATTCTTACCTTAATATCACGTCCTCCTAATAGTGACAGGTTACTAATATCTGATAATGATTCATCAGATAGGATCTCCTTCAATTCTTTATGTCCATTATCAGTCACAAGAAATGGTCTTCCTTCCTTAATTGCTGATAGTAAATCACAAACGTCATAAACTGTCCTTTCTCTTGGTGTATTCACAGGATAGGCTAGTTCTTCAGGATCAATAACTAACTCTTGAACTTTTAAACCAGGACAGGAATCTTTATGAACACTCATTACTTCTCTTATCACTTTTCTTCTTAGAGACACCATATTGTCACTGTAACCTTTCTCACAGGACATCATTACTAGTACACACTGGCTCTCATCCACAATCTCTACCAATACTTTTACACCATAGCCATCAAACCAGTGAAGACCGTTGCTCCAAAATTTGCATTTACGATTCAATTTTTCAGCTAATTCTTTGTTCCCTTTTGATAAAGAAAACTTAAAAGCAAGATGTAATGAGAGGACATGGAAGTATCGAGGAGGAAAGAAATCATGTTCT
>NW_003554027.1:0-1722 GCF_000090795.2 Amphimedon queenslandica | reverse complement strand
CATGCTCGGTGCTGCAGCAATCATCACGTAAGGTGGAGCAGTGGTTATATTCTGCACATGCTCGTTTAAGCAATAGTTGCTCTAGCACTTGTGGATCAGGTCAATGCAAAGCTGTGCATGCTCAAATATTACCGGGTAAATGCTTTTAAAATAGTAGCTCTAGGGGGGCAAGTCTTCAAAAATTTAAATTTCCCTACACACGGACCGATAAAGAATTTGTCAAGTTGGCAAAATATGGATCATAACTGGTAGGCTGGGGCTTTTGAAACTAGAGAGGCTCCAATTGCAAGTCAACGAACATCAATCAAAATCCCTTTCTTCCCCGAAGACACTATTAGATAATGAGGACAACTGAGGTAAGAGAATTTTTATGAGACTATATGATGTGTCTGTGTCTTGGTTTCTGTGGGGCTACCTAATTTTTTCCCTTCTTTCTCTCCCTACTCTTTTCTTCCTCTTTTCTCTCCTTCTCTCTCTAGTTCCTCTGATTGCTACACACAGATTCATTTTCTTATTTATATCCAGCCCCCACTACTCCTCCTAATAATGTTAATTTGTCTCGTAATGTCGAGAACAACGCACTCCTTGCCACATGGGATGCTATTGAGACCACACCCCCTGAGGGAGAGGTAGCGTTCTATCAGGTTGAATTCAAGGACACGAGATCCTCCATTGCTAACACACTGTTCATTGATCCAGGGTTTAGTTTCTCTAGTATATTCAATGTCAGTAATGCTCAGGGATATCAAGTGAGGGACTCATTTATTATGTGATTTACACGTACATGTACATGTGAATGGTATACAATAAAATGGGCCAAAGTCCTGTACTTTAGTTTTTAGCCAAATTTGCCAAAAATGAAAAGGAGAAGATTTTTAATTTTTTCTGATACGTATACATGTTTTTATGTTGTGTGACAAGTTTGAGTTGATTCCGATCAAAATTAGTTTTTTATGAATTTTTAAAGTTACTCAAAAATTGGGCCAAAGTTCCTGTACTATAGTACAGTGATTTCAACCAAATTTTGTCAAAATTGGCTAGGAGAGAATTTTCCATTTTTATAATTTTTTTCTGATACATATACATGTTCTTATGTTGTGTACAAAATTTGAGCTGATTCCGATAAAGTTTGGATTTTTTATGAATTTTTTAACTTGCTAAAAAATCGGCCCAAAAACCAAAGGCTATAGCCTTTGGTCTCGGGCCAAATTTCATCAAAATTGGCTGGGAGACAATTCTCCATTTTTATAATTTTTCCTGATACATATACATGTTCCTATGTACTGTAGCAAGTTTGAGCTGATTCTAACCAAAATTGATTTTTTTATGAATTTTGAAAGTTGCTTTAAAGTACTAGATTTATTGTGGTGCTTAAAGCTCATGCTTTTTAGCTAACTTAGCATGCTTTGTGGGAAACCCTTCATATTGTACAATACATGCAGTTACCAGACTTACATGTACAGTACATGTACCTCAGTATCATTATGTGATTATCTTGTGGTTGTTACTTATTCTTAAGGTGAGGGTGAGGACAGCAGTCCAGAGTACAGCTAATCCTGATGTTATTTACGTGTACAGTCCATACAGTAGGTGGGCCTCAGTCAGTGGCGTTATAATAGAAGGTACGGGATAATAACTTTATATGAGTATCTGATTTATATTGTGTCTTTTCTATTTAATCTTTTTCTCCTTTCCTTTACCTTCTCTCCTTCTCTACTTTTT
>NW_003554026.1:0-1722 GCF_000090795.2 Amphimedon queenslandica | reverse complement strand
AAGAGCTATGAGTTCTGATAAAAACAAGGAATTGTTCTTACAGCAAGTCCAGCAGATATTGGACGGTATCAAGCAAGACAAGGAGCAGTTGGGTCAGAGATGTGTTGAGGAGAGGAAAGAGAAAGATCGACTGACAACCATCCATCTTGATCTCATTGACAAGCAAAGGAAGTATTACAAAACTGTTAAAGACTTTCAAGAAGTAAGAGAAAATGAGAAGGATATACATGTAGTTACTCTTTTTTTATTCTGCCTCTCTGTGTCTCCTTATTTCTTTTCTAGGAGTGTCGCAAAAATGAAACGCTGTTGTCAAAAAATTAAAACTAAAAATTGCTAGACCTCGTGTTAATTTAAGGGCTAGAAATACAATATAAAATTGCTGTTGTGTGTTACTTTAGTTATTGATAAAGATTGTATCAATTGAATATTTTTAAACGAACATCCTGCCTCAGCTCTTCCTACATGTACTTCAGTTTGGCAGATCATTTAGTAATTATGGATATTCTGAGGTATGCAGTGAAAAGATCATAAGTTTGCAAAAAATATAAATATCAGACACTACTATAGATTTAGTGTTGTAAACACAATTACAAATAAAATTACGTTTCTTTATAAAAGTTAAAACTATTATCATGTATTATGATAATTAGACTATATTTAATGTACATATATATCTAGATACTGTATATCAAAAGATGCTAGAGTATACAGTGTGTGTATAATGTATCTAATCTCACAATAGCAACTATATAAAAACTCAGTCTGACTGAGTGACTATACTAAAAACTATGCTATACTAAAAACAGCAAAAATCTAGCTTTTAAAGTTTTAATTTAAAGCCTCTGGATCAAAATACACATCCAGGTTTTTTGACATATTGATGTACTCTGTGATCAATTTCTTCTGTTCATCTTCACTTTCACAAGATTGAGAAACTTGCCTTCCTACCTCAAAAATCTTTCTGGCCAATTGTCGTCTGGGCTCTTGAGTATCTCTTTTGCTCTCATACCATGACAGAATGATTCTATTGATGGTAATGTCATCAGCTTGCAGATCTTTAGCATCATCAGTGCAGTTAAAAGCTTTCGTAATGGCATCTAGATGAACTGGTACATTTTCAGAAGCAAATGAAGTAATCTTATCTGCTACATCAGCTATTTCCTTTCCCTTTACCTGTGTCAAACCTGTCATGAAATGATAAATTATATCAGCCGTAATATAAAGTATAAAATTTTACCTTCAGTTGACTGAAAACAATCTTTAATGGGATGCTATATACAAAAATAAATTCACTATTATTGATTTAAGTTTAAAACATACAAACTCACCTCCTTCATGTTTTATTCCAAACCTGTAGAAGTTTAACATCATCACCAGTGGCAGCTTCATTGCATTTAGAGCAGAGCTTGTCATCAGGCAGTATGTGATAGTGACATGAAGGAATGTATCGAATTTTTGAGTGATCGCTCTCTGCACACACTTTGATAAACTTGTAGTTGACAGCAGCAATGCCACGGCTTATAGCACTCTCAGCAATCTTCTCGTATGTTTGAACAATCTTGGAGCATATGCGTTCATCTGGTTTGCTTAATGTCAGTCTGGTAGCCGGGCTATGTGAAACTAATGTGACAGTAATGCCTGTAGCAGAATCCATGATGATGGTTTGGTTTGGATGTTTGGATAAAACTAGCTTAGACTCTGGGAAAAGTTGCAAAAAATATT
>NW_003554025.1:0-1722 GCF_000090795.2 Amphimedon queenslandica | reverse complement strand
TAATGACTAGGAATAGAAGAAACATTAATTGGAGTAGAGAAAACATTAATTGAAAGAGAAAAGGAGATAGAACAGTTACAGGAAAAGATATCAATAATGAATATACAACAACTGAAAGAAAATTCCATTACTCTTAGTATGTATTACATTTTACTACCATAATGACTAGTACTGGTATTTTAGGAAAGGATCAGTCTACACAATCAATAGATCCACCAAAAGGACCAGTTTATGTAGCTATTAGAGACTGGGAGGCAAGGGAAAGTGTTGAGCTTTCAATCAAGAAAGGAGAGAAACTTGAAATCAAGGAAGAGCGTACTAATGGATGGTGGATAGCAAGATCATTAGATACTGATCAAGAGGGATTTGTTTATATTGATCATATTAAAAAAGATGAAGAGAGTGAACTGTCAACATTGGAATCACTTGAACTATTTCATTATGCAATGACAGAAAATGTTGGCATACCTAAAATCAAGGAAATTAAGACGAGGAGCAACGTTGAGAGAGCAAGTCTCTTTTTATCATTAATTAAACAAGATTCAGTTCTGCTAGATCAACTTAGAAAAAAAGAACATGGTAAGATATATTTATATGTACTAATAATCTATAGAGTATTTTGAGGGTATTAGATATTGTCCATGATCTGCAATTTCAATTTCAAAAATTAAACAAAATTAAGGGGTTTTGGCATACAAAATTTTTATTTCTGTATATAATTTTTTGAAAAATGCAAATTTTCTGCTTATAAAATTCACAAAATTACCAGCTATACAGAAGTGTTGCTTGCCTTAGCCTTTAAAAATATGATAGTAGAGAATTATACTTGATAATACAGTAATTAATTATAATTGTTTATGTATTCAGGAAAACCTAAAGCAATTAGGTGGTATGATGATGGTGTTGAACTGACCTCTCCATCTTTAATACAATGTCAAGAAGTAGTTTCTCTATTAACATACAAACATACGCACATTGTCATTAAGGAATCATCTCCTGACGTTGTGTGTGATCTGTTACCAGTTTTATTACAAAATGAAAAGGTGAAACACTTGAGAATAGAAGACACTCAACTAACACAGGACTGCATCTCATCCTTATGTAACTTACTGGCTAATAATAAATCATTATTAACTTTATATCTTATTAACTGTTCCATTGATGACAAAGCAGTTGCTGATATTACAAACGTACTACAAACACACAATAACACACTTTTAGGATTATTCTTCCATAAGAATCCTCGTATTACTTCAGTTAGTGCTCAGTCTCTTTCTGAACTAATTATCCACAATTCAACATTAACTGGATTAGAAGTAAGAGGCACTTCCATATCATCTGAAGGAATATTACTAATTCTTCCATTGTGAACACTTAATAAAAATATAAAGCTCTATCTAGATATGAAAGACAAAGACACATGCGCAGAATACCATGACTATGTTATTATAAAAGATAAAGTAATATTTTTTGATTAATTAATAATAATTGTGATTTTGCTTTTATTGACGAAGCTGGCTCATCAATAATTTAATAATTTATAATAATAATAATAATAATATTAATAATCATCAATTTATTATCTTATTATGACTGAACTATTATGATGGTCCTTTGTCCCCTCCCTTTGGTCCTTTGTCCCCTGTATTAATTTCTTCCTTCCTTAAGACAATTTTATTTTCTCTCTCTCTCTCCCTCCCTCTCTCTTTCTCAATCTCTTCT
>NW_003554024.1:0-1723 GCF_000090795.2 Amphimedon queenslandica | reverse complement strand
CATACAAGTATGCCGGGTACCCTATGCTTATAAAGACCATTGAGAGAGAAACAGGCGATGAGGACTTGTTTTCTAAATCGGCTCCAATCCTGACAGCTGCTAGTGAAGTGGCCTATCACACTATGAACAACAGTGCATTGAACTCAGAGGAGCTGTGTAGAGAGAATGGAATACCAGTAAGTTAATGTGTACATGTTTTTTACTTTTAAATTTTAGCATCATAGAATTCTACTATCCTGCATGTACATGTACTTCTATATTTATTCTATTTTTAATTTTTAATACAAATGTGCTGCTTCTTCTTCTCAGATCCTTCAAGCAGCCTTCGCCAGGTGTGTTAATGTCATTTCTGAGTCCAGCAAAGAGGACGACATGTCTGTCCAGGTTGGCGTGACAACAAGCCCCACTCCCTAATAACTATTAATTAACTAGGTCTGTTCACACATTGCCAAGTGTTATAGAGTATCCTCTCAGTTTGAGACGTGTCGTGAGTCGATTGTGGAGACACCCAACATTGTCAAAGACCTCTGTAGAATTATGTATTATAAGGTAACTTAATTATAATGATCAGTATTTTAATGTATAATTTTAACTATTTTTGAACGTTTTTTTGTTATTTTTAGAACCTTCCAAGATTAAATGTAATAGCAACAGAAACTGCTTCATCTTTTGCCGTTGATGAGTGGTTACAGACACAGCTGCTACAAGTAAGGGAGAATTAAATTACTGTAAATTTATCATTTAACTTCTCTGCTTTTTTGTAGGCTGGTGTCCTGTGGCATGTGTTACAGTATATATTCAATTATGATTATACTCTTGATGAAAGTGGAGTTGAAACCAACGAATCAACCAACCAACAGGTCAGCCACTAACTAATCAAAGAATGAGACATTAATGTTCACTATATGTACCATTATACCATTATACTGTCTTTATCCTGTTAGGAAGTTGCTAATAATCTGGCGAGACTTAGTTTGGTAGCAGCTGCAAGACTAGGAGGATTTAAATGTGAGCTGCTATTGTTATTATTATTATTATTATTATTGTTGTTGTTGTTGTTGTTGTTGTTGTTGAAACAGTGGCTGGCAGTGAAGGAACACCTTATAATAAAACCATACAGTCCATATTCTCCAACCTACTCACTCCATACTTAGCTAAACTAATATCAAGAAACACAACAAATGAAGTATGACACCATCACATGATCATCACATGATCATCACATCACCATCATTCTTTCCTTAGTTGCTAAAGATATTGAATAGTAACACTGAGAATCCTTACCTTATATGGGATAACAGGACCAGAGCTGAACTGACCGACTATTTGCTGACACAGCAAAAGAGCATGATTAGATCAGTAAGTCACATGATCTACATATTGATAAATATTATTTATTTATTTATTTTATTCTTCTCTCTCTTTCTCTCTCTCTCTCTTTAGGGAGAGTGTGATATGTCATTTGGTGAGGACTTCAAGTACTCCGTGCTAAAGGATGAACTGGTTATTGGTGAGGTCTATATTCGTGTTTATAACGAGCAGCCAACCTTTGTACTGGAGGACCCCAAGGGGTTCGCCACTGCAGTACTGGACTTCATTGGATCTAATGCACAAGTACATTATGCTATGATTTACTATAATTTACTATGATTTACTGTGTTTTACTATGATTTACTGTGTTTTACTATAAATTTACTGTGTTTTACTGTATTGCAGTATCTTC
>NW_003554023.1:0-1723 GCF_000090795.2 Amphimedon queenslandica | reverse complement strand
CAAATTGACTATACATCATTGATAGGTTGGCAGGTTAAATTTGATGATTTCATTATCTCAACAATAGTATTAGTTAATAGCAAAATGATTAAACTTACTATCATTGAAGGCGGGATGCCAGACACTTCACTGTTAATATAGAGAGCAACTTGCAACTGAAGATAATCCCACATCTCCTAATATATAATGTGTACGTGTAATATATATATTAATAAAATTAAATACTAGTGTAAGTATACAATTAGTAAAAGTATCATTACATTAACTACATGTATTAATTAAAATATGAAAATCATTAATATGCATGTACATGTACATGCATATTACAATGTAATTGATGTGGTAATAAAAGGAAGTAATATTGACTATTAATTATTCATTAGCCTATCACTGTAAATGCAGCATAATTAATACTAATAATGATGATATAATACATTTGACTTTGAACTGCTGAATAAGAATGAACTAACTAGTATCATTTCAACTTTAGCTCCAGTAGTCCGATGACGATGAATGACATCGTTAGCAAAAATAATATCCCTCAACTTAATAGTAACGTCATCTTCAGTACTGGAGGAGAGAGAGAGGGGGAAGGAGAGAATCTCATTATCATTATAAAGGAAAGACATGCAATGTACAAAAAATGTGAGTGAAAATCTAAGTTTCTGCAGAGCATAAGGACATTAATATGCATCAGAAAATTTAACAGAAATTGTGGGTGATTTTGGAGCCATTTTTTGGAAAAGACCATGGGCTATAAAATCCACGACAAGCAAAAACCCATTTTGTTCAATTGTCAAAAAATCTGTGACAATCAAAAACCCTTTTTTGTTTAATTGTCATGGAATCTGTGACAAGCAAAAACCCATTTATTTCTCAAAAACTGGTTTCTGCATAAAATGACCATAACTCAAAAATATGCATAGTGAGAATAAGCATGGAATACAGTTCATGCATGTACAAGTACATAATACTAATGATACTTACGTTCCAGCTTGAGTATCTGATACAACAGAGGGTCTAATGCAAAGTGGCGGGACAAGTAAACGAGTTACTATTAGATCCTCAGGTCTACCAGCTGCCAGTGTCATACCAAGGAGCACAATATCCTACAAATAAAATCAAATAAAAATTAAATAAAATAATTTTAAAACTGCATTACCTCGTCGGGAATATTACGAAATAAATTCAATACTTTTAGCGGGGTCAGTATCTCCTATAAATGAGTTGATAATATTTGCTACTGGGGTCACAAAAACGAGGGGGCCCACCTGTGCTTTATTCAAATACTGCTCAAGGTCCCTGTTGTGAATGACGGCTTCAGCGAAAGTCTCTCGAAAGGCGCTACTCTCTGATTGGAATTTCTTTTCTTTTCTTATCTTCTCGTGTAATATCTTAAAAACTCCACATTTCTTGACCGAGCCTAACATCCAACAAAAAGCATAAAAATACTGCTCTGAAAAAAATAATTACCATAAGGCGCTTTTTTTGAGGGCTGTAAATTTTGCAAAATTGCCTAAAAATCTATTTTGCGGATTTAATTTTCGCAAATCTATGTCGTCTGCCATCTTTTACTGTATCAATTTGATTTTTTGCAGAAGTAATTGTCGTGAATCTTCAAAAATTGCAAAATCCGTGAAATTTACAGCCCTAATAAAAGGTGCCCTAAGGTAATCGTAAGTTGTAGAAAGGCATAGTTGCTACCATTTGTAGATTGGCAGTA
>NW_003554022.1:0-1723 GCF_000090795.2 Amphimedon queenslandica | reverse complement strand
TACAATTATTATTTCCAAATGACTAATAATATACAGAGAAGGTAGTTTACTTAGTTACAATACTAACAAGCGTAACTGGGTAAAAAATATTCCTATAATTGATTTCACCACCTTGCAAGTACAACTTGGTCATTATTAAGACTTATAGAGGCTCTCTCTCTACCTAATAATGCTTCTAGAGAAGTCTTTGGACAGTATCTCTATGCTCTCTTGCTGTTAGAAAGCTCTTAACTTTGTCCCATGTGTAAGCCGCCATTTTGTTTGCCGTGGCCACACCCACTCACGTAAAGGAGCGTGGGCGGGTGGTTGCTAAGGCTTGTTATTTCTCCAATACGTGTATAGAAGAAATGTAAGTGTGGACATACAAATAAATAAATATATATATATATATAGATAGCGCGACCGTGAAATCAATTATAGGAATGACCTGGGGGCTACGCCCCCAGGTCATTAAAAAGGCAAATACTGAGGGGCATTCTTTCTTTCTGGAATATAAATTTGAAGCTCCTTTTTAGTGAAAACAATTTTCGTGAATCATGACTTATTAACACTAATTTCTGGAACAATTGCTCTCAGAGCTATATGATTTGACAAAGACGGAAGAACTTCCTCAACCACACCATCCATAAATGGCTGAAATAAGTCCAAAAAGCCTTCTACACAAAAAGTGTGAAATTTTCGAAAGTCATGACTCTCCCTTCAATTAAGCACTGTTATTTCAGGGTACAGTATTCACATTTTCAGTAAAAATTCTGAAAATCCACAAAAATTAAGCCCTGGGAAGATGGTCCAAGCCAGCAATAGTTTTCATAGTCAGTTGCATTGTCATCCCAATTTTGAGAGTCATTTTCGTCAGAAATACTATGACGCAATTGATCTTGCTACATATTCAATAATGAATAGGTTTGACCAAGCTCAATGCAGAATGTATTGTAACCTTGCAGTTACTAGTCATGATCTCACTGATTAGTTAGATGCAGTATGCTCATTTTACATATGTGACCTTCAACCAACAATTGATATTCAGAATGTTATGAAACTGTAGCACACTACTAATTTTGATATTAAAGAATTCTTTATGGTCCCAAAGGTTAATTTATTTAATCCACCCGGCAAGTGGGAGGCATTTATAGATGAAGCAACAGACTGCTGAAATAGGAAGGATAGGGCTTAGTAATGTTATACAACATTGTGCTGAGTGTACATCGTGTACTTCTATTGCTATCATGATCAGTAGTTAAAAACTAGCACAACATTTACTGATGTGCTGGACCTCATGTTGATAATTTCTAAAATGTATAGCTGCTTTCAGTTGGTTTGACCAATGAGTAACCCTTATAACATCTGCTATCAGCTTGAAGCTATGTACAATGGCAAAAAGGTTCATCTAAAAATCTACCAAATTTAGGACCTCCAAGTACTTTACTCTGGTCAAAATAAAAGAGAGTGCCACCATGATGTTTCATAACATGTACCTTTGTGAATATCACTTGCATCTCATTAGTCTGGGTCCGACCCTTCGCTGAGAGGATTAAAGGGTCTGGTGACACTGCTACAGAATTTATTGCAGAAAGGAATGCAATAATTAGGATTTATTTTAGTTATTAAGTATTATAATCACATGACTGTCATGTGATAACCTTTCTAATTGAGGCTTTCCTTCACTGATAAACCTCCTTAATTGAGGAGAGCTGCAGTAGTAATAGGCAAGAAACAATCTATC
>NW_003554021.1:0-1724 GCF_000090795.2 Amphimedon queenslandica | reverse complement strand
GCCTAGACACATACTTGTATGCATTAAGAGTCAGTAGATTCATATACTTTTTGCTGCTAGTATCTTTAAATCAGTGAAAAGTAACAGGCACTTTCTGTACAATAAGACTGGCTTTATGATTCCGCTCTACCCATAACAACCTTAAAATCAGAGAAAAACTTATCAACAAACTCCTCAAAAGATGAGTATCGTGATATGGTATATTTTAACTTTGCATTCAATAACTCAAGTCTATTATTGGTACCATTGACGAAGTTGCCAGTTGAAGACTTCCTTTCAAGAGCCCATTGATTTCTAATTCCATGCCAGTGCTCATCAAAATATTCAATAGCAACTTTAAACCTGGCATATAATTCTTTGTAGCTATTTTCTGATTGGGTGTAAGCTAGTTGTTGAAGTAATTCCAGGCACAAGTTGCGCTGACCTGAACTAATGCCTATTTTATCTGCAGTTATTTCTCGTTTGAATGTTCAGAATGTGTGGAAAAGGCATATTAAGAGTCGCATTTGGAAAACTTATTGCAAGCACATCTTGCTCAAGAATACCCTTGTCTGTCATGACTCGAACTGATTCCCATGTTGTATTGTTCTTCTTAAAAGTGTCCATTTTTCCAAAGATACATCAGTTTCCTTAAGCAACAGGAAAGCAGCAGCTACTTCACTTATACCATTACCATCTTCTACCAACATCACATACAGGGGAAATCTAAGTTCTAAGAGCTGCTAAGTAGCATCCATGCACACGAGTTCAGGGTATGCCAAAATAACCGGTGTCATAGACTCGTCTAAGAAAAAACCTTGCAAAACATCTGCATTTACAAACACTTCAATAATAGCACCTATAAATAAATACACTTGAAAACTGAATAATCACTGTCTATTTATGTAAGCTTCCATTATACCGTGTTTTTCTGTTACTTGGTGCATGGCTGATTCTAAATTATTGTGTGTACTTCCTGTCTTTGCTGTACTCATAAGGTTGCTCAAATCTTTCAACAGTACATCTTTGCCAGTGGATGACTGCAAATCATCTTTTACCATTTTCTTCTTAGTTTTCAGCTGCAATAAATCTTTGGCTTTCTTTGTCTCCTCCATGGTTAGCTTCCTTTGTTGTGGCATTGTCTGAATAATTCCTTTAGTAAACTGTTTTGAATTTTGCTCATTGAGATAGTCATTGTATATACCTTCCTGACTTCATGATTATGCTTATCACAAAATTGCTTAACGACTAATGAATTGCCATCTCAGAAGCAGTGATGTTTATCATTGCTCCACAATCATTTCGAAAAGTTCTAGTAAACAAGATTATAATGGTAACTAACAATAATTATAATAATTATTCATGCACTAAGTCAATTAGTAGCTAGAAATAATTAATTTCATTAGTTATTTTACAAAACTTAGAAACACACTAATAATAAAGTAATACCTCACACATTAAGGCTCAGTAACCATCTCAGTCATGTCACTTATTGAGTAGAACATATTCCTTCGCCCTTTGGCTTAAATTTTTTCCCTCCATGAATAAACTGATAAAATATGTGACAATGTGTGATAGAGTTTGATAAAGATCTGGTTGTTCTTATCTTGGCAGCTTCTACTGTTCTGCAGTCCCTTATTCTGAATTTGGTTGATGTGGCTCTTTTATACAGCTTAAGTTTAGATTCAACCTCTTCAAATGATTTAAAAGTCTCTGCAACGTGAAATATAGGCACTTCTGTGTAC
>NW_003554020.1:0-1724 GCF_000090795.2 Amphimedon queenslandica | reverse complement strand
GACCATAGTACAGGGACTTTGGCCCCATTTTGAGCAACTTTTAAAATCTTGATCAGAATCAGCTCAACTGAACTTTTTACCCAACATAATATTACATGCATAATTATATAGTCATTTAAATGATATACATGTATCATAACTTAATCTTGTGGTAAACCTATACTGTACATGTATTTGTATGAAAACTGAGTAGTATAGACAGTTCTATTTTAGTTTATCTCTTGTTATTATTACTGACTATTTTTCTCATTTATCTATTTATTCAGTATTGAGTGTTGCTGATCCAGATGAGATGATGGGTTTCCTAACTATACAGATATCAGGGCTCAAGTCTCTGAAACAATTATCAGACAAACTAATAAAGAAATAGAATTCAATGATAACTTTATATACTTTGAATTCTTAATCTCTAGTTATCTAAACAGTAAATTCTCTGATATAATGATCAAGATAATGATAGTAATAGTCTTGATATCTATAGAATCAGACAGATTTGATTCTTTGTCATTATAAGCATGCACATCTACATGATGTACCATCCCATCAATAATGAAGAGCAAGAGTACTCTTGTGAAGAAGAATCACAATGACTGTTAACAAAGATAATAGAGTAAATGTACATGATCTACTCAAAATAATAAAAACAATATATATTAACAGTCCGTTTTAAGTTGTTTCAAGATATCCTCCTTACACTTCTCAGATACTTGGCCTAGCTTTGACAGCATTCTCTCAGCCAATGACTCTGGAATACCAATCTCACTTGCGTAGACTTTACTATATTTGGCAATTACATCATATTTTTTGGCATCAAAATTAACTGCTACTTTCTCTTCAAAAATCTCCATTGCTTTACCTGTGATACCCTTTGAACGACACAATGCAAAAGCAAGTTGGACCTCTGGTACTTCACCTATGCATTCAAATGGTTTCTGAGTTCCCAGGCCGAGCATCTGAAAAAAGAAGACTTGGTTCTCCTCTACATCAAAAACATTCTCATCACCAAAAGTATCATGAACAGTGTCTTGGGAAAAATAGGCTGAAAATCCCAACCAGACATAGCAGCACTTTGGACAGCGAAGACACCATGGCTTACCAAAATTGCACGAGTGAGTGAAAGGGAGAGCAGCAGCATAGGGTGTAAGGTAAGAAAATATCAAAGGATCATGTACTGGCATCAAAGAACTGAAGTACGACAAATTAGATACCAAATTCTCTTTGATATATGATGAAAGGAGGCTCTCGCATTCATATGATTTTATCCACTGATGATTGATCTCTTCACCATCCCAAACCAAATTACCTTTATTGGCACTGCGCTCATTTCCTAAGCAAATACTTGTATAGCCATGCATTAGCACTAATGGTATTGTTTCAAATACAGCACTGAATAATTCAAAAGCTACAATGGATTTGACTTCAGCATTAGGAATTACTCCAGGAAGAGGTGAGCTAAGGAATGTGTCTATGATGGACAGTCGGTGGTGTGCCTTCGATGCAGTGTACTCAACAAGAGACTCTGTGAGACCACGCTGTCTCTCAACCTGACCAAACATTGAATGTGCATAGCTTATTGAATGAAAGGGCTCTCCTATGTCTTCAAGAAGCTTCATTGATACTAGACTATCCTTCCCTCCTCCATTANATGCTAGACAACGAACAGGGCCACTTTCAATGCTAATAACAGGATTCTTACTGCAACCAACGTCAGATCCAAAGAACTC
>NW_003554019.1:0-1724 GCF_000090795.2 Amphimedon queenslandica | reverse complement strand
TTCAGTTTGGCAACTAGTGAGTATCTGAACTGGCACTATCAGGTATAGATTGACCTAATGTATTGAGATAATTATTACTGATATGTGCACAGACACAGACATACAACACACACACTAACATTTGACATTGACTTAATATTATTATTAAGTTTCTTACGCATATATTTCAGAAGTTTAGTTTTTGCTTTGCCCAGTTGATTAGGATAGTCATCACAAAGTTGTTGTATTGTATCCCAATTGACATTTTTATCAGTTTCGAACCATCTCTGAAATACAATAATAAGATTACCAGTTGCTGTGTCTGGTATTTGCTTCAGATCAGACACAGATACATTCAATCCAGCTCCTATTAGCATGTAATGGTGAGCAGAGGAAATAAATATCCTTGTAACTGATGACATATCAAGCTCCTTGTCTATAATAAAGGATTTATAAAAATAATAAAATACATAAAAGTAATACTTAATTTTCACCTCCACTAAGAACATGTTTTTTGAAATTAAAATTAAATATAAACTAAATACACAAAATAACACCTTCTCAATACTGGTATATCCTTTGGAATGCATGCAAAAGTGTATGAGGTATCATAAAACTTGCAATAAGTTATACATGATTTATCGTGCATACTTACCTTCAAGGGTACTACTTGGGTTATCTTGATGCATTTTGCGCTTAACTTCAACAAGCTCATCATTAGTCATAAACCAGGACCAATACTCATCACAATGAGAGTGTGATAAATCCTGCCCTTCACCTGTTCTACTACACATGATAAACACATTCCTGTCAACAGTAGCTACATGTTGTTTTTTATCTTTGCAGGGACAGTAAAAAGCTGTAATTGGTTTTTCATAGTCAATAAATTTGTCTTTCATGACTTCATTAATGGCTGTCTCTATACAATTATTTATACTTTGTCTCTCGTGGAGTTTTTCACAATAGATTGCAATGCAGTAAAGCTGCTCCACCAGTAATACTTTGCACATTCTGTTTTTATTAATAATTTTCTTCTGTATATTAAAATAATTTGAGAAATTGTGTTCTTTTGTAATGATACCCCATTTTTCATCACCAGGATAAGAGAGGAGCTGAACAATGACAGCACAAAACAGACCCATTGGCACTGGTTCTTTAAAATAATAAAGAAGAGGTGTTTTAGACAATGTGGAAGAATCAGAAACATTTTTGACAGGAAGCAGAGCAGGCATCAAAAAAACTACATCTTTTTTATCTGTTTGATCATTTTCATCTGTTGGTATCAAAGCAGCAATTTTAAGATACTTAAATAAACCCAAAAGAATGTTTTCTCTACCCTTAAGTGAATCATCTGTATTCTGTTCTATAACTTTAATAGATAAATAACCTTTTGTTGCTAACTGTGCCATTTTGTCAGAACCATCCTTCAATTCATCAAGAGGCTTACAAACTTTAATCATCAATTTTTTAATTATGTTAATGACAGCATCCAGCTTAACAGATACAATATCTTTTGCTGGTGAATCATGATAATAAAACAGCATTTTTAATGTATGAAAAAAGTTCAGAGCACTCGTAACTTCTTTTTCTGGCATATCTAACAAGCTACCAATCTCTACACAAGAAGATAGTTCCAATATTCCATTATTCTTTTTTGCTTTCTTACGAAGAATAACACCAAAGTAATGCCACTTAAATGCTACTTCAATTTCATAAGCTTGTTCATTTAATGCTTTACTTATAGT
>NW_003554018.1:0-1724 GCF_000090795.2 Amphimedon queenslandica | reverse complement strand
AGTTGATCTTCTCTTAAGTTAATGGACTCACTCACCTAATGTCATAAAAATACAAGTAATACCTTGTATGAACAATACATGCGTGTACACATTTTATGGCCCAAACTTTTTGTGAATATCTGGTAAAACTTTTGTGAATGCACCTTGGCCTAATATGGCTCAATAAAGAAGTAAAACTTTTTAGGAATTAAACTTTCACATTTTCCAAAAAATCACTAAATAAGCAAAAAAATTATGTACTGTACATGCAAACATTGCATGTATACCATACCATCATATACAGTATAAGCTTAAAACCATACAATAAGGCTAAACTTTAAATAGTCAAAAAATCTAATTTAAACTCTCTGCACAACATTTACATGCACATGAATCAGAAAACATTTTACTAATAATACAATTAAAAAATAACTTAATTTTCTGAGTGTCTTAAGAGCCAGTAGTCTCACAGACTGTATCTCGTCATTGATCATGTCAATAAGGAAGTCAAGAGAGGCGTGGCCAAACTCAGAGCTCCTTCCACTCAGCTGACCCATTGACTGTATAGCAGCAGATCTGACCTCCATGAACTCATCCTCAGTACAATGAACAAAAGCACCACATGAACCAGAACTCATTAGAGTAACCTGAGAGGAGAGAGGAGAGAGGGAAGAAGAGGGGTGAAACAAAGGGGGGGGAAGACACAAACTTTATACAAATCAATTTCATATACATGTACATGTAGTCATGTATATCATGTACATAAATCTATAAGTATACAGAGATTTAAGGCCAGTAAAAAACTGTAACAGACAGTAACATGTACATTTAGTATTAGAGAGAAAGAGGGACAAAAAGTAGAGGGAGATATATGTATATGTACATGTACGGTACATGTATTAATTGAAGTAGTCAATAAAAGAAACAGGATATTACATACATGTAAATGTACATGTATGTGCACATGTACATGTGGGGAAGAGACAAGGAAAGAGGAGTAGGAGAAAGTAATACATGTAACCTCACGTATATATACATGTAAATGTATGAATATCTTAAATTATTAGCTGTACCTCAGATGGGTCCAGGTTCATTTTAGTAGGGCCCCCTCCCCACCGTTGACCAGTGTCCCATGACCCTTGAGTGTGGAGCTCACGGGCTCTATCATGATCACTCTTCACATAACGAAGGTGAGACATTAGCTTCTTGTCCAGAGTCTGGAGTAGAAACCTTTCACTGACGCTAGTGAACTGCCCAAGGAGAGAAGCAGAGAGACAGCGTACCTGAAGGGATCCATCAGTTACCATACCACACGTCTTTATGAATGCATCATCCTCTAATGATAGAGTAACACTGGGGTCCTTTGAATGAGGGATGGTACTATAAGAGGAGAGAGAGAGGGAGAGAGAGAGGGAGAGGGAGAGAGAGGGAGAGAAAGAGAGCAGAAAGGGAGGGAGGGAGAATAAAAGGGTAGGAGAGAAGACAGAAAAAATTTTCAGATGAGAGAAAATAAAAGGAAATTACAGAGAGAAAGAGAGAGTGTGTACAAAGAAAGGAGTGAAAAAATAGAATTCATTATTAACATCAAATACATGTACATTTACATGTAGAAACATTACTGTATATTACATGCATAGTTACATATGCCCACAACATGGATACACATACATGTATATGTAAATTGTAATGACTAATGTACATGTAATTCATTAAACGTGTGTGAGAGATCATACCATACCTTTCCT
>NW_003554017.1:0-1724 GCF_000090795.2 Amphimedon queenslandica | reverse complement strand
TGTACACTGAAATCATTGTGTGGCAAGTTTAGCAAACATGATCCTACATGTACATGTACATGTATAATATTATGTCACTAGCCTAGTCCTTTCTGCCCAAGTTTTTGGCAACATTAAACGTAAACTGGTAGAAGTCCTTGAACTGCTGTAAGTCCTGTATCTCTCAATTAATGGTCTCACACCTTTTATGGAGTTTATCAATGGAATCATACCTAAAAGAGGGAGAGAGGGAGAGAGACAGAGACAAAGAGAAAGAATTATAAATTTATTTGTAGAAAGAATGTGAATCAGAGCAACATAGAATAATATATAACAATTAGGCAAGGAAAATAGTCACCATGCACTCCACTCTTTACAGTTTCCCCTTTAGTCCACAATCCACTGACTCTCAACAGCATACCAGCAAAAAATAGCTTCCTTGATATGTACACTGTGAGTCAATCTGTGAGTCAATAAGAGTTAAGAGAATCAGTGGCATAGCTACACCCGGGCCTGCCGGGCCTGGGCCCGGGTATCAGATCCCAGGTCAAATAATTAGACAGTTGAAATATGATCAAATATCAATGATCAATTGTTTACCAGAGATTATTGAGCACTGCTCTACAAGAATATGACTTCTTTCCTTGATTTGAAATGTTTAGCAATAGCATTTTGTGAGATCTAACACAAAAACCAGCGATCTCATACAAATTCTACTCAAAAGCAGCCATTTCCCAGCGGTTTAATTAACCATGCCCATCATGAATATCATTAACAGCGTGAAAAATTTTCGGCACGCTTCGCATGCCAATTATTTTTCTTCCCTGGCCCAGGCATCACAAAAGGTCTGGCTATGCCACTGAAGAGAATACATGTACAGTATATACCAGTGAATTGGTAAACCTCCACATGTATATTATAGTCATACATGTACATACAATTGAGCCAATAAATATTACACTTGCACATTGTACATGTAGCAACATTTACATGTAAATGCAATAAACATAAATGTACATGTACTCCATGCTGATACTATACATGTACATGTATACTGTACACTGTTTGTTATCAACCGTAGAATATTAAAACTTATTAATTCATTTAGGCTTCAGTATACCAATTTTAAGAATGCATTGATTATATTAAATATAATAATAGCTATAGATTTAAATTTATGAAGGTACTGTATACATATTCTCATTTATAATTTTTCAAATATTGACTCATTGTATCATTATGGTATCACTGAATCACTAATAGCTCTTACATCAAACAGGCACATACCCTGTGGCTACTAGACACCTCTTATAGCAACATCAGCCCAAAGACTCTCAGAGGATGAGCCATGAGCTCCTTCATGGTTTCACTCCAGACCAGAGAGGAGATATCAAAAATAAAGTCTTTGATTTCATTACATGTAAGTCTGGTTGTGAAAGGGATGTTACAGCCATCACAGTTGGTAGTCTTGCGAGCCAGACCATTCCCCAGCCTACAGTCATTGGGGTGGACGGCGGGAAAGGGCCTGGTTCACACAGTGATAGTAGTTTGTTCCGCGCGCAAGGAATCCTGCACACCAATGAAATCGCAGTATTGTAATACGTCATAAGTAACGTTTCATTTCATCATACATACGTATTCAAAAAATGGCATCTGTTTCTTTTTGACTAGCCATTAGCGACAGTACCGAGCCAGTGGGTGTGGTCTTGTAAAACATCGTTTGATCCGGAAAACTTATGAATGGG
>NW_003554016.1:0-1724 GCF_000090795.2 Amphimedon queenslandica | reverse complement strand
AAGCCTGGTTGACCGCACCCACTAATTATCCCACCCATATCATTAAGGCCCCCCAGAAATTCAATCCTAGAACCGCCACCGTGTTTGACCAAAGTGTAGTACAGTTGCTAAAGAAATCGGATCAATCCCAATATTCGCCACCCTCACGAAATGGCACTCAGGGGAGCGTCGTCACCACGCCCACTAACTATGATCACTCTGGTGGGTGTGGCAAAATAAAATGGCCGCCGAAACAGCAGAAAAAACACCTTGACAAAAACGGAGAAGAAAACAGCTTTTTAGTCACTTAGTGATGAAACAAGGTTCCTCGAGAAAAGCAGAGATCATGTTAGTTATATATTTAATATTATGGGTCGGCATAATTTAGCTCATGAATTATTACAGAAACAAAAAAAATTACTCATGACAACAACTCATAGCCACATCATTGACTTCCTAATAAATAGAGTTCTGAAACTAGAAACAATTTAGAACACTTCTTAAATAAATGATCAGAGTCCTCAATTAATATTAAATTAATGATCAAAGTCCTCACACTGGGTACTGTTCACTTATGTGATGCATTATGTTGAACCAAACATCTCTAGCACTAGGACCATATCTTTCACGCCACATAAATTCATCTAGATATGATGGCAACTGCTCTGCATGACATCCTTTCATTCTTTTCAGCTTCCGTTTTGCTCTACTCCAGTAAGACTCGATGTTTTGAGTATGCACACCAGTAGCTGGATCTACAAAATTGACTGAGTGATTAACCATTTGATGGGCAGCAACTTGTGGTAAAGAAGCAACCTGCCGATAAGCACTCCATTCGTTGGAGTAAACAGTGGTACCATTAGCTACATGTGCTTGAATTATGGGATATAGAGTTGCTGCCTGTCTATTTGGTACCAGTTGCATGAAACCTAGTGACGGTTGGAATGATGTGTCCACCATCCCAAAGACCCACAACTCCTGTCTAGTTGCTCGTCCTCTATGATGCTATAATAAAAAGTAATTAAATACATTAATGCTATGGGTAGTTATGTTACTTTAGGTTTGTGACGAAACAAGGACTCATCTATTTGGACCACTTTGCCTGGTCCTCCTAAAACAATAGGTACTGAGATCAATTTGGTGGAACAAACATCTCTTAACCATCCATAGACATCTACCGCAGTGTCAGGATTCACTTCAGCTTCTCTTGATGCATCCGTGACAGGGTACTCCCTTGACCACCATAGCATCAGAATCATCCATTTTTGTAATGTTATCTTTGATTGGCTAAAAAAGCTTCCATGCCTGATGGACCTTGTAGTTTTGCAAGTTGGGCAATACCAACATTTCCCATCACTACCAGCCTGTGCTCTTGGTCTCTCTCGCATATGTACACCATTGCATCTATTAAAGTCAATATAATTGTAAGTTACTTTTGTTAGTTAAAATGTTACATGCAATTCTTTTTAATATAATTCTGAGTACATGTATATAATAGTTTGTTTGGACCCCATCCTTTACTTTCCTATACTCATGTTTATCCTACTTAAAGGCCTATAGACCCCCTAGGTGCTAAGACTATTTTGTATGAATTATTTACGGTAGCCACCCACAATTAAAATTACTGACGGCAAGAAGCTCTCCACATCAAAGGCAGATCAAAGCCCAAGGTGCCGAAATGAAGCATAGCAAGAAAACTATGTTGCAGTAACAGTTACCTGGTCTATATGATGTAGTCTGGCCTC
>NW_003554015.1:0-1725 GCF_000090795.2 Amphimedon queenslandica | reverse complement strand
CTTGCTGGGTTATAGATACTAAAGTACCTATACTATCTCAAATATACAAAGGCAGCAACTTTTTTTGTCAGCAAGTTTATCATATATTGCTGATTAGTAAAGAAAAAGTGAAGCTTCTTTCTCACATGGTCTTCTTGCTGCCACTCATGGAATGCCACACCTTCAATCTACATGCATGGGAGGGGCTGGAGCTGCTTGCATGTATGTGCTGCAGTGCTGCTACTTCTGCAGGTATTCAAGAGCAAGTGCAACTGTAGGAAGCTAGTGTTGAGCAGACTCTCTTCATGCTGATAATCAAACAGTTATTGAAGTGCAGGCATACACCATAGCAGCTATAGGGGCGAGGCCATGCACCGTAGGTGTCTCGTGTTAGATGCAATAAACAATAGTCTCTAGAGCTTTTATTTCATCCCCTTTTGACTTCATCACAAAATAAATGTGTGATCTGACCTCTTTGGTGGTAGAAGTATTCATCTGGAACTCATCCAACTGAGAACTTGGCTATAAATCAAGTGAAATTCCTCACTATCAGTCCTCATTGCTAATGGCCATGCTTATTCACGTGTGTAGGTTATTCATTACTATGAGTCATATCCGGCGTCAAGAGCATGGCACATCAATATCACTTCCTGTTTCTTATCCATGTGTGTATGTAGTATCTATGATTCCCCATCTCCTCCACAGTAGTTGTTGTGCAGAAAGGATTTCAAAGGAATATTGTGCGACTATTAGATAGCGCTTGCTTATGATATATCTTCTGTTCCACATAGAAAGTTTATGGCTACCTATAGCAGGGTTTTTGTTTCTATAGAGCTATTTTTCGACCAGTTATGGGTACACAAAGTCGGCATCTTTTTTGACACCTTTTCGCCTCTACAGCTTTCATGCTTTTGTTATTCTAGTGTTGCCTCATATCATTCCATAGGTAATTGAAAGTTCTTTTATATTCTGACAAGCTTTTTAGAGTTTAGCTACAATTGTCTTCATTAGAGGGAGAAAACAGCAATTTTATGGGCAAAAACGCTATAACACTCAAAATATTAATCTAAATATACCAAATAAATAATAATTAACAGTGCAAAACATTGAACTCCTTGATAGTCGAGTTTCTTTTTCATCAGAGCACTCTTCTTGGAGTTATTCTAATTTTAATTGAAAAAATCAAGAATAATTATTTTGTGGTCAAAAGGTAACAAACCGCCTAGTCAGCAATTTTTTTGCTTAGCAACAATACAATCATGATCAAATGGGATTATTGCTACGCCCACGCGGAAGTTTCCAATCCCTTTCATTTACTCTAATATCTATGCAAATTTGCAGCAACCCAGCCACTCCCCTTAAAAACTGCGCATGCGCACAATGTCAAACACTCACGTGAAGGGGGTTGGTAAAACCGGGCTCGAGTAGTACTGTGCATTGGTACGTTAAGATACTAAGATAGCAGCTGATGAAGAAAGACTGAGGATGAGACCATTTGTAGTTTCAGTACTAGTTGGAGGAGGCTTTGCTGGGACATTTGCTTTGTCATTATTTGTTGAAGAACCTGCATTAGGCTTACAGGTCCTGATAGTGCTGGTGCTATTGTTAGCATTCGTTGTCACTACCACGGTCATTAAATATCGGAATAACAGTGGAACTACCGTTACCAAAGTATCTACCCGTTTATATTACAAACCAGTTTGCATCAAAGTGGTTCAGAAACCAGCTTAATTGTGTCTACACGTT
>NW_003554014.1:0-1725 GCF_000090795.2 Amphimedon queenslandica | reverse complement strand
ATCATTGCCAACTTCATGACCAGAGACCGCTCTTATGAAATTAACTGATACATACACTTTGTAGACAATGCTACTAATGCCACACTATGAACTGACGATTTATATAAGTTCAACCCATTCCTCAGCATGATACGAGAGAGATTTCTATCATTATGACATCCTCACTGCCAATGTGCCATACATGAGGCTATGGTCTCATACAAAGGCTGCTCCTGTCTCAAGCAATACATGCCTCATGCCTGTCAAGAGAGGATTTAAGGTTTGGGTGAGAGCTCACAGCATTAACAGTTATGTTTCACAATTCCAAGTTTACACTGGAAAGGAAACATCTTCCACTAAAAAGGGTTTGGGATCTCGTTTTGTCAAAGGTCTAACTGCTACCATACATCTCTGCAACCACCATGTGTACTGTCAAAATTTCTTCTCCAGTTTTCAGCTATTCTCAGACCTTTTCTCAGTTGGTATTTATGCATGTGGAATTATAAAAAGTAATCGTAACCATTTTCCAACTGAGCTTACACCTTATCTGAAGCTTTGTTTCCCTGAGAGAGGAAACAGTATAACACAGCAAAGTGAACTGCAACCAAATTTTATCATCTCGTTTGGCAAGACACCAAACCAGTAACTGTTACTGCCACTAACTGTCAAGCCATTCCTCTTGATTCTGTTACATCGTACCTACTCCTGTCCAGAAGCCATCAAACTATACAATAAGTATATGGGCGGAGTAGTTCGCAATGGCCAACTTTGCCAGTACTATCACATCCGACTCAAGTGTCATAATTACTGCAAATATCTGTAGTGGATGTTTTTTGACATAACAATATGAAATACCTTTATTTTATCTGCCTCCTCTACAAAGGACTTTTGATGTTCTTTAGCTAAGGAGCTGCCGCAAGGTTATTTTTCAGGGAAGACAAAGGAAAGACTTCTCACAATACCTAGGAAACGGTTTCATGCCAATTACTTCCCTTTCAAAGGAGAGTGCCGTCAACATCCTTGCCATTTGTGCAAGCTACACAGTGTCAGAAAAGACACAACTTCAATGTGCACTGAGGGCAACTTGTACTTCTGCCATTGAGGTCACACTGACAGTGACTGTTTCCTCATCTACCATAAGAAATATTGCTAGTTACTGCACCTACATGTACCTCTCTATAGTCTCTGTTTAGTCTCTTCCAGTTAGGCCTATAGTAAAAAAATTGTCATGACATGTTACTCAACATATGACACTGAATTGTAGCTTTGGAAAATTATTTTGTAGCTAGAATGTATAAACTGACTTTTCTTTTACAGACTGCCACATTTCTAACTTACTCTTTCATATTTTGTGGCCTGCATGATGGTGGAGGTGGTGGGCCTCCAGCTACTGGTGGTATTGCTGGCAGTGGCGGGCTTCCAGCTACTGATGGTAGTTCTGGAGGTGGTGGTGGTGGCGGCCTCCAGCAACTGATGGTGGTGGAGGTGGCGGGCCTCCAGCTACTGGTAGTGCTTGTGGTGGTGGCAGGCCTCTTGGAGGTGGTGTTGGAGGCCCTCCATCTCCAGCTATTGGTGGTGGAGGAGGAGGAAGAACTCCATCATGCTCATCATAATTCATAAACAACCAACAAATAAGAAAATATATTGATAGCTATTGTATATTGATAGCTAATGTAAGTTTGTCACTAAACTCACTTGCTGCTTATTCACAAAATAGCTGGGAAAGTTTTAAAAAAATCGAGACTG
>NW_003554013.1:0-1725 GCF_000090795.2 Amphimedon queenslandica | reverse complement strand
ACCTGTAAAGGACAATCCTAGCACATACCAGTATAATTATTATAGCTGGAAAATTTAACTACCGTATAGAGGTTTTATTTTGTTGGTATAAAATCCTATAGTATACCAGTATAACTGGAGAATTTAACAGTTTAGTTCTTTCACCAATTTGAAAAAATTTCCGTTTTTAATTTTTTTAACAGTTTGAAACTTATATTTGTTAGTCTATATAATTTACTGGTGAGTTCCAACATTTTAGTTCTGAACGATTATGTACATTCTCTATAATAGTTGCCTGTTACCCACCTACACATGCCAACATCACTACTGACTATGACAGTTATTCATTAATTATTAATAAATTTGTTATTAAAGTAATTTTTATTATAATCACTACTTTGACATTCTATTTGACTGTACATGAGCTTGGCAAGGACTAGAATTTAAACAATGTATATATTGAATGAAAATCTGTAGTGTAGTTTATACACAGTTGTATCTGATAGTGTAATGTAATTTACTATAGTAAATTACATTGTACTATCAGATACTATAGTACATTCCATTCATTTGTAGGTATATGTCAGACTGCCCTCACTCTTAATTAGCTTTCGGCAGATATAATTCATTTACCAGTGCTCTGCTCACTAGACTCTTAACTGATTTCCTTCCAATCACTAAGATTTAGCAATTCACCAAAATGTTACCCCTTGAAATTACCACTTATACTGTATTTTCCTATCAAATTTTGAGTAATTCTGGTAATTTTCTAGGTGGTAAATTTTAATAAATTTGGCATTAAAATAATATAGACATTTGCGAAAATAAACTCCACCATTTTGAATCATACATTATGTGTATGCTCAATGGCATAATGATAGTTTTCTGTTATTCACTCATCAGATACCTACATCATTAATAAACTCAATAGTCAATAATTATTAATAATCACTATAGACTGTAATCATAATAGTCATAATCGGCACAATGTAAGCATACTTATGTGTGGTATTTAATTGTTAAGACGAGTTTTCATTTCTGTGAACTTGAGATTAATGTATGCATTTTTCCAATAGTACCACGTAATTCCTAAAGTATTGGCAGCTGCAGTATTAAAATAACGACCATTAAGATTTACATCAGTGCAGACATGATACCACCAGGCACCAGTCCAATACTGAGCACAGTGATTTGACCATGCATCATTATCATTATCTCTTGTACTGAATCTATATCCATTATGAAAGGTCAGACTATTCCCAGCAGTACCAGAGTATCCTTCTACTGTTAGTATATATTCAGTACTACCATCACTAACACTAAACGTAGAGTATTTAGCATAAGCTGTGTTCCCCTCAAAGTCTCCCAGGTCCACTCTTAGTGTATTTGATCCTTCTTTAGTAAGACGATAAATCTTGCTCAATCCTAACCAAAACTCACCAGTAAGGTCACCAAATCCATTCTCATAGTCAGTCCAGTATCTATAGAAATCAACAGATCCATCTTGTCTCCTTTGAAATACAGTCCATCTACCACCATCAGTCTCCATATCACAGTATACCTGTGATCCAATAGTGTATAATTATATATTACTTTTAGCTGACTTCAAATGGAGTCCCTCCATCAGGATTGACAGTATAAACACCACTTGTAGTAATATCATCCTCAAACAAGCTATTACAGTCTCTATTATCTAGTTTCATAGAGTCAGTATAATATTATTATTATTACTAATGTATTAGTTTA
>NW_003554012.1:0-1725 GCF_000090795.2 Amphimedon queenslandica | reverse complement strand
CAGGAGGACAGGAGGAGGAGTATCATCGTCTTGATTGAGTGTTGAATAAAGTGGACCAGCTCCTTGTTGTTGTTGTTGTTTATTCTTTTTCTATTATACATTATTGTTATTGTATGTCTGGTATTTTGTTTATTATACCTCTCCCTCTCTCTTTAGTTCAGAGTATTCTTGTACTCCATTAGGATTATAGGCTGGTACTGGTGGGGGAGTATCATCATCATCATCACTAGCTCTAAGAAAACTGTACTGACCTAGTGAATATTGTATTAATAATAATAATGTATATATAATTACTGAGTCTATACTCAATACTGATCACTATAAAGCTGAGCATGTACTTAAGCACATTGCCTATCATGTCCTCTTGTCTATCATGTGCTAGTTCATTGTATCTTACAGTAAAACATATGATTAAACTGTGTAGGCTGTTGTCAGCTTATTGTGTGGTACATGTATACACATATGGTTCATGTCATGACAGGTAGAGGAAGGTTAATGTTATTCTTGCTAATGTACACTAAACGATGACTGGATATAAGTATATGCTGGTGTATATGGTGTATATGGATTGATTAATTTATTGTATTAAATTGATGTCATTGTATAGTTTATGTACATTATTTTTATGTTTATGTCATTGTACATACACTGAGCTGCTATTTAACATGTACTTGAAAATTTGTGTGTAGCATTTGTACAAAGCTGCCATTTTTTTGTTTATAAACTTTCTGTGTACTAGCTCTTCCGTAAACTGCGCCAGTATCCCTTTAATCAAGCCAATACGGTATATTGGAATTCTCTATGGGCATTTTTGTTTGTTTTTTTACTTGAATTTTTCCCTGTTAAGAAATAAATGCCTGAGCGTTTAATTAAGCAAATATGGTATACATATAGAGAGTAATCTATACAATTTTTGAATGGTTAACTTATAAACTTAACCCTGTCTTAAACTATCAATACTGTATAGCGGGAAATTTTGGAGGGAATTAAATTTGGTGAATTTGGCGTATTGATAGCCATTCGCCCAAATAAAATTCACTATTTTGAGCCATTATACGCATGCTCAATGGCACGTGGCCACTAATTCGCCAAAATAAAATCTGCTAATCACCAAAATTTAGCAATTCGCCAAATTTTAGTCCCTCCAAAATTTCCTGCTATACGGTACAAACAATTAAACATTTGACTCATTCTAAACAAGCTAGGATATACATGTAGTAGTAACAGTTAATTAATTGAAGTTAACTCCACATGTTGCAATTGTTCTAGTGACTTAGAGAGGCCCCCATGATGTTGTATTGAGTATTATGCTTGTGAATATCATTTGCATCTCATTACATTTGTCAATAATCATGTTTTACACAAATTTTTGAGTAACTTTAAAATTCATAAAAATCCAATTTTGATCGGAATCAACTCAAACTTGCTGCTACACAACATAAGTACATGTATATGTATCAGAAAATATTATAAAAACTAAGATTTTTCTCCTTTAAAAATTTATTAAAAATTTAAGTTATGTATCAGAAAATGTTATAAAAATTGAGAATTCTCTACTCGACATTTTTGGCAAAATTTGGCCAACGCCCCTGTACTATTAGTAACGCGGTAGCGTTACTAAGTAGGATTCACCCCCAAACAAAATGGCTGCCATTACTTTTGCAGCCTTGCTATACCGGGAAAACGAGCTCCTATGCTTACCAGACTTCTTAGAGGACCTCATCT
>NW_003554011.1:0-1726 GCF_000090795.2 Amphimedon queenslandica | reverse complement strand
CTAGTAGGAGACAAGTACTGGAAGCATTGAGAAAGAGAGTGGTTAATGAGCATACAGTTGCTGATAAATATGGAAAAATATTTAAAGGAGCTTCATGATACTACTTGTAAGCCTACTTGCTATTAACTCATCATACCACTCTTCTCTCTATCATATTTTATGTTTTATTAGATACACCACCATCTACTGAAGCAGTTTCTATTCTTCAAAGGAATATTCAATCATTGAATGAAGCTCTTGTCTCTCCTGTACAAGTGTCTCAACTGTTATACTGTAAGAGATGTATAAGTGAAGCTGCTCTGGATGAAATGGAGAGGATAGATCAGAGGAGGTCACTGGATGACAAGAAGACCACTCTATTGACAGCCATGAAAGAAGCAGTATCTAGCGACTACAGGAAACTTAAAGATATTGCTAGAGTGCTGTCTGATGTTAAAGAAACAAGAGATATAGGCAATGAAATGATGACCAAATATGGTAGGACATTGAATATTTTTACCACTTTATGAATACTAATATAATTATAGAAGAGACAATTTCTCAAGAGGATGATATTGATAGTACAGTAGTGCAACCACAGGAGGCAGTAGGTGGTAATGAAGGACTTGCTAGTGATATATTGAGGAATAATTACAGTGCTCTCTCTCAGTCAATTACTGAACCAGTTCGTGTGGCAAGGTTGCTTCATGAAGAGGTTATATCTGATGAGGCTCTGTCTTGTGTCATGTCTACCAGAGGTTCTGTGTCTGACAGTAGAGCAGTTCTCCTCAAAGCTGTACGAGATGCTGTTCACTCCAATTACAAACACCTGGAGTTGTTTGTTACTGTATTGAGGAAGTTCTCAGAGACTGCTCATATTGGAGATACTATCTTTGAAGAATACAGTGAGCAATAAAGTACTGAAATAATATCATATACCTTTGTTATTTATTAGGTCAATATTTTCATGACAAAGACAATACTATGGAAGAAATGGAGACTTACCTTACAGAAAGTATTGTGAATCATTTATATTTAATTGTTATTAATGTTGCTATAGGAAAATCATTAAGAGGTGCTTCTTCTGCTGAATCAGGAAGTGAGCATTTATTTTTTATTATTATATATAAATATTAAAAATCTTATTAAATAGGTGAATCATTTGAAGAAGTGAAAGAGATACTTGGCAGACATAAAATCCTTTTTCCTCGTAGTATGGAAGAAAAGTTTCAAGAATTAAGAATAAAATTTGGCTCAACATTTTTTCAAGTTCGGCGCAATTTTGCTAAAGATCAAAATTTAAGCATTGATGAAATGAAGCTATTAGTCATCGATTGTTTTCCTGATCTTAGTTCTCAAGTTTTTAACAAGAAGACGATCAATGGAGTACTGGAGGTGGTGAAGATGAGATGTAATATCATTAACATGCGTCCGTTAGAAGTATTAACTGTAGAATTCAACATAAAAGAAGCTGAAAAAGTCATTAAAATCTACAAAGAATATGCTAGAGATTTCTGCAAATCAACATCTACTGAATTATGCCTTGACAAAGAGCTTCAAGCAGTTCCTACTCCTTCTCGTCTCAAAAAAGAAACTGTTGTATTCATTCTTGAATGGAACCCGAATGAATCAACACTGCAAGATATCAATGATGTACTTGAGAAGCTGGAGCCACTGAAAAACTATTTTATTCAAATTGATACAATTAAAACTGGTCAATCAGTTGTAGTCACCTGCTACTGTCCTG
>NW_003554010.1:0-1726 GCF_000090795.2 Amphimedon queenslandica | reverse complement strand
CCACATCGATGCACTAGCTCTTATTCACATCTGTTCACTCCCACACCACTTATCAATGCTAGTTATTCCCTTCGTGACTTATTATCTATCATATTAATATTGTTGAGACATAAGAGAGACAGCTTGGGGGAGGAAGAATTTAAGGAAGTAGTGGGCTGTTTGGGCACCACGGAAGCTCTGCCCCCTAAATAATGATCTGTGGGTCATCCCCTCCGATGGTTGGCCCCACCCCAAATATGGGTGGGACCACCTTGAGGGTTTCCGGATTCCCCCTCGAGGCACACCTCGTGCAACCACAATGAGGGGGCAGGAGACCAGGGGGTTTAGTCCGCCCACAGAATGTCATTGCGTGGGCAGAGAACCCCCCGGCATGGTGGACCGGAACGCATGAAAGGCCCGGTTATTTTGGGGGGAGGGGCTGAAGTGGGGCCCATACATTGGCCACACTTCCTCAGGGCAGTGTGGCCATCGTCTCATTCTTTAGGCAATCGGTACAGAGGACGGTGGACCACGGTAGGCAGGTGGATCCGAGGTAAGATTAATTCTAGTTGGTAATGTAAGGGTTAATTGGGGCGAGCATAAGCGAGCCCCACTCAGGCGAAGTCTCCCTCCCTCCCTCCCTCTGTATGTATGTACGTACGTCTACAGTCACGCCTATTCTGGTCACACCCATGGCCCATGTGTGTACACTACTCTCTATTTAAAATCAATGATCTAATGCGGTAGAAGTCTAATGAAATATTTTCATAATTTTAGATAGAAACACGTGTAAACTGTGAAGTGAACATAGCAAGAAGAAACTATTAATTTTCTTTTATCAAAAGTATTGTTATCTTCTTTAAGTATTCGTCATGAGTAGCAACGAAGATAAGAAGCGTCTCCGTAATGAACGAGACAGAGAGCGAAGGAGGAACGAGACTCCTGAAGAGAAGAAAGCAAGAAGAGCTAGCAGGAATGAAAAGGACGCTCTTTGTCGAGCTCAGAGGAGACTGGTGGGAGTTCCAGACCCAAGACTAACTAGAGAAACGGTCAGTCAGAGAGAAGAACGCTTAGCTGGCAATAGAGCTAGATCTCAGTCTATAAGAGAGAGGGAAAGAAGTCCTGTGAGAGAAGAGCGCCTAGCTAGCAACAGAGCTAGATCTCAATCAATAAGAGAAAGGGAAACAAGTCCTGAGAGAGAACATTGCCAAGCAGTGAACAGAGCTAGGTATCATGAAAGGAAAGAGAGGGAAACAAGTCCTGAGAGAGAACATCGCCAAGCAGTGGACAGAGCTAGGTATCATGAAAGGAGAGAGAGGGAAACAAGTCCTGAGAGAGAACATTGCCAAGCAGTGGACAGAGCTAGGTATCATGAAAGGAGAGAGAGGGAAACAAGTCCTGAGAGAGAACATTGCCAAGCAGTGGACAGAGCTAGGTATCATGAAAGGAGAGAGAGGGAAACAAGTCCTGAGAGAGAACATTGCCAAGCAGTGGACAGAGCTAGGTATCATGAAAGGAGAGAGAGGGAAACAAGTCCTGAGAGAGAACATTGCCAAGCAGTGGACAGAGCTAGGTATCATGAAAGGAGAGAGAGGGAAACAAGTCCTGAGAGAGAACATCGCCAAGCAGTGGACAGAGCTAGGTATCATGAAAGGAGAGAGAGGGAAACAAGTCCTGAGAGAGAACATTGCCAAGCAGTGGACAGAGCTAGGTATCATGAAAGGAGGGAGAGGGAGACGAGTCGTGA
>NW_003554009.1:0-1726 GCF_000090795.2 Amphimedon queenslandica | reverse complement strand
ACACACCATGGGATATCATTATTAAGTACAATATAGACTATACATTATAATACATGGTACATTTATTACACATTACCTATAATACATTATAATACTATAGTCTCTCTATCATCATTTAACACTACTATTCACTATTACTATAAAGTTATCATAGCTGGCTATCATTAATCCTATTAGGGAACTTACAGATACAATGAAATAAAAAGTCCAATTTACATTCCCTCTTTCCTTATCAATTACATATAACTGCACATCTACTGTATAGAATAATCACTTTAGGCTCTCAATAAGTATAATTACTTACTTGTTGATTGAAATCCAACAGTTATGTTACTAGTAGATCCCTTCCCAGCTTTATTAGTAGTTGTAATGTTAAACAGATATTGTTTATTGGTTGGGTTCATTGGACAGTAAGTGTAGTTAGTGATAGAGTCATTAAGGTACTGTTGATCAGTTCCTACACTGATTATATACTGTACTGTTAGTCCTGGTAGTGTGAATGGAGGATACCAACTGATAAACATACAACAAGAATCTAATAACTGATATCCTGTTAAACTACTGACACTATCAGGTGGACCTGTCGATGAAAAAATTTAAATTATCATTGCCCATCAGGTAATTGTGCTTTAAAAAACTGAATGGGTTATACTGACCTTGTACATATAGATATGCTGATTCAGTGGTAGCTCTATTGTTTGTATGGCAGGTAACTTCTGTACCATTTACTTCACTTGTTGCTGTTAGGGTGAGTGATACCATTCCACCAGAGCCTAAGGATACTGAACCATTAACTGAAGGCTTAGTCACAAAAGAGAGATGATAACGAGTCACATTAGCAGCACATTCAAATGTCACAGTATCATTGACATATACATATTGTGTCACTGGTACAATAGTGAAGGAGATACTGCCTGAAACTATAAACAGTGTAAAAGAATAAATTTAAAATTGCTTACCATAAGTAATAAGGAAAAAAAGACTTATTAGAGAAAGTAATATTTTCTTCATACTAGTAGCTTCTGTTAGCTAAAAATGTGATCCAACAACTTCGCTTGCTCTAGCTTATATAGTTAATGCAAACTTCGTCTAATAATAAATTAACTTAACTACATCTGAAATTATTATTAAGAATTATAAATTTCAGTTATTGCACACATTCAAAGGCAAAGTACTTATTTTAAACCATCACACACAACAATAACAATTATAGTTTAGATAAATCATCAGCTAATTCATACTCATCAACATCAGCTGATCTCAAAACACTCAATAAAGTCAGCCATGTAAATGGCCGAGTACCCATTTCTTCCCATACTTCAAACACTTTCACCAATCCTTCATTTTTATTCCTCATCTCTTCAAGTTCGGGAGGTATCAATGCTAATCCAAGTCCTATTTCGTACCACTTTCTTGTTAGGCAAGGAACAACATAAGTTGATAAGCAATCACGTGTCAATTCTATTCATAAAACAATTACCAATAATACTTAGACACATCATAAATACTACATACCTTTATGGACAAGTGGAGTCCTACCAGTAGCCATATTATCTACACTAACAACAGAATACTGACTATGAGGCACTGGAGTAGGTTTAGAAGCTTGAGCTACAACACCTAAACTGGAATATTGACTAGAATTCTCTTGAGAGGGTATGACTCTAGGCTGTACTGGATTACTATTATCATTGTGCTGCAATGTGTCGTATACAGTTCCTGATTG
>NW_003554008.1:0-1726 GCF_000090795.2 Amphimedon queenslandica | reverse complement strand
TTGCTAGCTCCAGGGATGTGGCATGCTGTAGAGTGTCAGGTCGTCACCCTCTGACAATTGTCGCTTCCTGATAGCTGTATCATTGATACCGCATATCAGTCGATCCTTCAGCATTACATCTAGCTGGCCACCAAAGCCACAGTCTTTAGCAAGTAATCTTAATCGAGACATGTACTCAGCAACTGACATGTGAGGCTTACGAATACATCTGTAAAATTCAGAAAGATAGTATATTTGTGACCTCTTTGGTGCAAAATGATCCTCCAGCTTCTTCTTCAACTCTTCATATGACTTGTATGTTGGCGCTTCAGGGACTAGCAGACATCTCAACGTTTTATATGTGTCAGCTCCTATCAAACTTCAAAAAGGTAGCTCCCTTCTTGTCTGCTCCCGTAATACCATTTCCAATATAGTAGAAATCGACTCTCTCACAGTATAGAGTCCAGTCATCATGTTCAGGATTGAAAGGTCCGAGCCGTCCAACAGGTCCAGCCATGACAGAATAACTTTAGTGAGTTTGCACTCCTTGTCACCAATGTGATGTTTACTGTGCTATCAGCTGCTAACGCGCGCAGTATTGGCGCAACAGTTGACAGTATAATTATTATGCTAAAAGTGAAAAAAGAAGGACAAAGAGAGGTAGAATGTCCAGGACAATCAATACATGAGGGAGAGAGCACGAGAGAGAACTGACTGAACAATATAATAACAATAGACAAAGAATTCTCTGGCATTCTAAAAATAGTAACAGAACACATGTTCACCACTCATACTCATAACTAATCATAACTAATATAATCACTAATAACCAATAATAACATTATATAAAAAAAATTTCTATTAAATAAGAAAAAGTAGTTTGTCAAAAAATAAAAGAAACAAGGGGGTTGAGTTCAACCATAATAATAATAAATAGTTCAATTAATGATAATAAACGTTAATTAATAAAAAATAATTTATTCATAAAAATAATACAAAAATTTCAAACCCTACATTGCAGAGTTTTATGAAGTGTCCTTTAAAATGACAAATTTTAATGAATGAATGAAAAAATTGCTTAGTTCCAGCCTACACAAGTGTGGCAAGTCCAATTAAAATTCCTAACAAGAATATGCATAAATTTTTTAATGCATCACAAAAATTAAAGAATTTAATAGCCAAATAATTGTCATTAATTTATATTTTTTAATTGTGATGACAGTAATTCATTCAATCAATACTAGCTGAACTCATATTTATATTTATCATGATATTAGTTAAATTAACATGTAGTAGAGCAATCAATAGGTACAAAGATATAATTATCTTTTTATAATGTAGACTGCCTATTATCATTTTCTGCAAAGTAGGGTTTGCAATTTTTGTATTATTTTTATGAATAAATTATTTTTTTATTAATTAACGTTTATTATTATTAATTGAACTATTAATTATTATTATGGTTGAACTTAACCCCCTTGTTTCTTTTATTTTTTGACAACCCTACTTCTTATTTAATAAAAATTTTTTTTATTTACTTGTTTCCATACTTTTTATAAAATTATTTTTATTAATTATTAATAACTTTTTTATTGATAATAATAAATTTGACATTCATTTATAGGTTTAAAAGTTCATCAGTTTATTATTGGAAGAAAAGATTTTTTGAAATAAAAGCAATTAGAGCCATAAAAACAATTTCATAATTTCTATTTTACAAATTTGAATAATTAATTATTATTCATAA
>NW_003554007.1:0-1726 GCF_000090795.2 Amphimedon queenslandica | reverse complement strand
TAATCAGACCTGCTTGGTCCTGCTTGGAGGCGTGACATTAATTTTTATCAATAATTATGCAGAGAGGGAAGCTTCAGGTTTTTCTCTTCTTCTAAGCGCAATTAGGCACAAATACTGTTGCCTAGATAGATTGAGTGACTTAAGAGAGTTTAGGATCCTTAGACTAGCGAACTACTGCTACAGCACTTCACTCGGGATGAAATTCGAGTAGCTATAACTCACCAACAAGAAAGATTTAAAGAGTCCCACACATATTAAATGAATAACTAGTCTTGATCTACTGGGTGTCAAAGATCGCTTTGACTTTTAAAAGAATTTATTAGAATAAACAAGTGGAGAACAACAGAACAATAACTCGAAAACTCTATTTATACTAATCACAAGGTTCCAGAAACTTCTGGACACATACAAATACATGAAAGTTACACAGTCTTCTGGAGGGTTCCAGAAAGTACAATAATACAATACAGAAATAAGTCATTTTCTAGAATGTTCCAGTCAGTAAAATAGTACAATACAATTAGAGTACAATAATTATTACATAAATATAAATCCTTTACATCCCTCCCTCCTTCTCCAGCGTCAAGTACCTCTTGACGACGAAATTCGAGATAGTGAGTCTGCATTTGCATTTAACCTCCCTGTTCGATGACTGACAGTAAAATCAAAGGGTTGTAATGAAAGGCTCCACCGTGTCAGTCTTGAAGTTTTGTCTTTAAGATTGTTGAGCCATACTAATGCACGGTGGTCTGTCTGTACCTGAAATGGCTTTCCCAAGAGATATACCTTGAATGCATGAATTCCAAGCTTAATTGCCAAACATTCCTTTTCAATAGTTGAGTAACGCTCTTCCCGGGGTAGCAACTTCTTACTAAAATATGCAATTGGATGATCTCTCCCTTCATTATCCAGTTGACTCAACACGGCTCCAACACCTCTTTCCGATGCATCTGTCTGTAAAATGAATTCCTTGCTAAAGTCTGGACTATGCAATACAGGTGACTGGCATAGTAAGTCTTTCAGTAGGTTGAACGCTTTGTCACAACTTGTGGTCCACTTAACGGCAGTTGGTTCCATCTTCTTAGTGAGGTCAGAGAGTGGGCTGGCAATAGCTGAAAAGTTGGGTATAAACCTCCTATAATATCCCGCTAGCCCAAGAAATCCTCGAACTTCTTTCTTTGTCTTGGGAACAGGATACTCCTTCACTGCATGCAGTTTATCTAGTTCTGGTTGAACCTTTCCTCCTCCAATAATATGTCCAAGATAAGAGCAGTGGTCAGTCCCAAGAATACACTTCTGGGGCTTTGCAGTAAGTCCAGCCTCTCTCAATCGCAATAAGACCCTCTCCAAATGCTTAGCATGCTCCTCAAAGGATTCACTGAATACAATAATATCGTCCAGGTATGCTGACACGAAGCTCTCTAATCCTCTGATAACACAATCCATCAGTCTCTGAAATGTTGCTGGAGCTCCCTTTAGCCCAAATGGCATCACAGTAAACTGATACAGTCCAAATGGTGTGGCAAAACTGGTCTTTGGTTGGTCTTCCTTGGCTACAGGAACTTGCCAGTAACCTTTAGTTAAATCTAAAGTAGAGAAGTACTTTGCCTTACCCACTCGGTCAATGATGTCATCTATCCTAGGCATTGGATATGCGTCCATAGTCGATAGCTCATTAAGTCGTCTATAATCCACACATAGTCTCACAGTACCATCTTTCTTGCCT
>NW_003554006.1:0-1726 GCF_000090795.2 Amphimedon queenslandica | reverse complement strand
CGGTTAGTTAAACCAACTAGGGCCACGCCCATAGTGGCCCCAATGACCACACCCACCACTTACATTACCAGTGGGTCCGAGCTCCTTGTTCCTCTTCATCCTGATCCTCTTGTTAATGGGACACTAACTGGTACCTCTAATGGTGTTGCCGTGGTAACTATTAATCGCTCGTCTGGTGATCTAGCAGGTACTGGGGGGCTGTTGTGATGGGTGTGTGCTAGTGGGTGTGGTCACCACGCCTACTCTTTTTAATAGACTACTAATTGACTTCATATTTCCTTTATAAATATACTTTTAAGTTATTAAATTATTGTTGTACATATTAATTAATTATTATTTAATTGTTTATATTCATTTTTGTTCCTCTCTCTCTTTACTCATTCACTATTATTTTCACCATTATCTCAGTCTCTTTCCATTTGTCATTTCTCTTTCCTCTTCCCTTTTTTCTTTAAGTTATAACTTTTAATTATGTAATTACTTGCTGTTCACATAAACAAGAGGGAGAGACAGAAAGAAATTCTGAGAATTAATAATAAAATTGCTGATTAGAGAGCATGATGCAATTCAGTCATGATAACTGAGAATATCACATGACAATGATTATGAAAATATTCCCATTTAGTGATTATGTCATCAAACTATGGGTGTATTGAGTATATTGATTTGTACTATTGAGTATATTGCATGATAGAATGAAGGATGAGAAGAGTATTACAGCAAAATATAAAAGTGTTCTTATCACTTACATTGAAACACTGCAAGATAATACATGCATCGTATTTTAGTGGAAAATTTTGAAAGGGATAAAATTTGGTGAATTGGTGCTTTGATAGTCATTTTGTTAAAATAAAATCCACCATTTTGAACCATTATGTGCATGCTCAATGGCACGTAGCCACAAATTCGCCAAATTAAAATCTGCTAATCACAAAAATTTTCCTCTCTCAAACTTCCTGCCATACGGTACATTAGACTATAATCAGGCCCATTAGCAACTGAGCCAGGGGGTGATTAGTTTTAAATTTGTGCCTTTGTTCATATACATGTACATGTATTTTTGGAATTTTATATGCTTCTTCTGGTACACTTTTTGCAACCCTGGTTATGTGCCCAGGCCTGATTATAGATTAGAAACTAAAAAATACAGAAATAAAATTTTGTGATAAATCTCCCTTACTGGTGTGCATTATGTCACATATTGTGTATAGTATAAAGAATGATCACATGAATGTTATTAAACCAGTCCTGGACTTCCACTTCCTTGGAATTGTATCAAGTAACAAAAGCATAAAATAATGATATTCATTCATTGTTATTGCTGAGTATGAGGTGTGATATACCACATAAGCACAAATACAATACAAAAACAATCTGCTTGCATTGGGTGTATTTGCTATAGTAGCAATTAATAGACAATAGCGTGTTTCAATGGAGAGCAAGCATTGGACGATAGAATGAATAGTCATGATGAAGATGAAAAGAACATGACAGCAAAATATAAGTGTTCTATTCACTGTAACACTTTTGTAATAAGTGTCAACTTGTAAATTGTTTTATACTGAATCAAAACAACAGAGAGTACAACAGCAAAAGATGATAATAAAAGACAGAGACTCTCACACACACATGCTCCTCTTCTGAGCATGCGCACTCATACACATAATTACATATTGTAACCATTATATAGTTATACATGTATTATTGTACATACACTACATAATGG
>NW_003554005.1:0-1726 GCF_000090795.2 Amphimedon queenslandica | reverse complement strand
TACTTTATATCTGAAGTTAGTCAAAATTAAATTTTAAAAAAATTGATTTTCTAACCGTACAGTATGAGTTCAAACAGTAAGAGTTTCAGCAGTAGGAGTGCAGACACTTTTATAAGCGTTGTGGCCAGGAACAAAACTGTCAAAAAAGTATACTTTACCACCCGCCATTGTAAAGCCAGTAAAGTGATTACTTAATTATTATTGTAAACCACAACCTACTTCATTTATAAGCACTGAGTCATTATTAAGCACCCGTTTTTTTGTCATTTTCTGCAGGGGTTATTAAGCGCCTACGCTCAATAACCCGTTAGTACAGTACTGAGTTTAGAACAATTCTAAAACAAAACAAAAGGGATAAAAAATAAATTTGATAGTCATTCCTGGTTGAAACTATAAAGTGTAACTAAAAAATGAAGAAAGAAAGAACAAGAAGTCAGTACAACTTATATCATAATTTCAGAAACCACCCTTAAGTAATATAAACAGTCACTCTTGCTATTTTTAATTTCAACTAGTGACGAATACTACATAAAGCATCATTTAGAACCTAGCTCAAATGATAGTAACTCAGTGTGATCATAACTTCTTGTATTTTAAACTAAGCGATCAAAGAAAGAAAAGAAGAAACAAGTAGTAAAAACTTTGAGATACCAAAAATTGTTTCAGAATCCCACCTACAATGATAGGAACTGAGTCTGATCAGTCACTTCTGGTATTCGAAACTATACCATTAAACTGAGAAGAGAAGAAACAACTACTGAGAAATAAGTTGTTTATGAGATATTTTCAAACCACTTTAAATAATACACTGTCTCATCAGACAATGCTGGTACAAACTATACTGTAAAACTTAGAAAATAAAAGCTAAGTTACAAGTGTGTAAAACATAAAGCATCATTTGAAACCAAACAAAAAGATAAAAACTCAGTCTGATCATTTACTTCTGGTATTAAAAACTATACTATAAAACTAAGAAGAAACAAGTTGTGGGAAACCAAACAAAAAGGGAATAACTAAGTCTTATCAGTCACTCCTTGTCTAAACTATACTATGAAACTGAGAAAAGAAGAAACAAACAGTGGCAAAACATTAAACATCACTTGGAACACCAACCTCATAAAATAACTCAATCTAGTCTTTTACATTACAGTATGAAACTCAGAAGAGAAAAAACGAATCGTCAAAAGTGAGTAGGACGTAAAACATCATTTTAAAACCAAACTCAATGGTAAGAACTCAGTCACTTCTGGTATAAACTACAGTATGAAAGTGAGAAAAAAAAGAGAAGGCAGTGGTACATCAAACATCATTATATAAACAATTTTAAATGATAGGAACTCAGTCTAATCATTCACTTCCGGTACTTTGAACTTTACTACAAAAATGAGAAAAGCAAGAAACGAATACTGACAAATGAGAAGTGCAAGACAATATTTCTAAAGCCAAGCAAAAAGGATAAAACTAATTCTGATTAGTCACTCTTGGCATAAACTATACTATGAAACTGAAAAAAGATGAAGCAAAGGGAAAGAAGTGAGATCAACAAAACATTTCAGAAACCAACCTCAAAAAATAACAATTTTATCAGTCCCTCCTGTTATTTTAAACAACACTATTAAACTGAGGAAGGAGGAAACATATAGTCAAAAGTGAGTAGGAGATGAAGCATTAAAAAAAGTCAATTCATAACAACTGAGTCTGATGAGTCACTCCTAGCATGCACCAT
>NW_003554004.1:0-1727 GCF_000090795.2 Amphimedon queenslandica | reverse complement strand
CACTCCTCTCGAAAGATCAACGCAATGTTGGATCTCAAGCCTCAGTGCTTTGAGGAGAGGTCTGGAAATGGAGACTGCATACACAGCACTAACGAGTACCGTCTTCTTAGGAAACACAAACTGTCCTCCTACAAGAGCCACCACGGCTACCTCAGCTGTCTCTGTCGATGATAGGCTTCCTCCAGATACTCCAATTCTTAGCCCATACCTCTCCCAGTTTAGCAGTTGAGGTCTGTCTCCTTGTATCAGGAACAGTTTCTTACTAGCTATGTTAACGTCACTCAGACACTCTAAATTATCTGTATGTGTGTGTATCAGGATAATACATATAATTATTAGTAAAAATAATATAAATACATGCAGGGTTTCCCACAAGAGTTTGGCATATTACTCATGTAGCTTCTTGTCAATGGATTATCAAATTAAGCAAAAATGGGCAAAGACGCTGTACTATAGTACAGGATAATCGGCCACATTTCGTTAAAAATGACTAGAAGAGAATTCTTTGTTTTTTATAATATTTTCTGATAAATTTACATGTTCTTATGCTGTGTATCAAGTTTGAGCCAATTCCAGTTGGATTTTTTACGAATTTTAAAAGTTGCTCAATAATCTGGCCAATGATCCAAGGCTATAGCCTTTGGTCGTTGGCCACATTTCGTCAAAAATGGCTAATAATTTTTTCTAATACATATACATGTTCTTAAGTTGTGTATAAAGTTTGAGCCAATTCCGATCAAAATTAAATTTTTTATGAATTCTTCAAGTTGCTCAAAAATCTAGCAAACGACCCAAGGCTATATAGCCTTTGCTCTTTTGTCAAAAATGGCTAGGTGAGAATTCTCCATTTTTATAAATTTTTCTGATGCATATACATGTTCTTATATTGTGTATCAAGTTTGAGCAAACTCTGATCAAAACTGGATTTTTTATGAATTTTTAAAGATGTTTCAAATGCCATGTACTGTATTGTAGTGCTTGTAGCTCATGAAGCTCAAGCTGTTTAGCTGCTTTGTGGGAAACCCTGATATACATGAAGCAGTGAGTACACATAATCAGTTTTGTCTATACAATGAAATAGTTGTGGGTTAATGAAGTCAATTAATGTCTACTAGTGATAACAAATTCCACATGTATCTCTTACCCATTGAAGGAACAATATAATCAAACTGAATACCAATATCTTTGACTGGCTCTCTCTCGGTTAATTGCTTCTCATTATCTGCTACACAAAATAGAAATGTATTTACTAATAATTAATGTACTGATACTCTTACCAGCAGTTGTGGTGTCTTTCATTGACTACAACTCTTCCTTTAGTTGTGACTCTTTCTTCATCAGTTTAGCAATTATCATTTCATCATCAACAACTTTAGCTTTAAGTTTCTCAATCTTTCCTAATGAAAACTATACACTATATGGAGCAATACTGATAGTATTACCAGTTGAATTCTCATTCTTTTCCTCTAATTCTGATTTCTCTTCAGTCAGCATCGTTATATTAGCTTTAAGTTTCTCAATCTCTTCTACATAAAATTCAATGTATTATCTCATCATTAGATATACAGTAATGTACTCATGGTATAACCTCACCAGTAATGTTCTTCCATTCTTGTATTGAACTCTTCACTTTAGAATCATCAACACTAGCAGAAGGAGGAGGAGTCTTAGTGTAAGTATCATCAGTAACATCACCTAACCAATACACATATACACTATTAACAACA
>NW_003554003.1:0-1727 GCF_000090795.2 Amphimedon queenslandica | reverse complement strand
AACATTCTTCCTCTGCTTGCATTCATTCATTACAGTTAGCTCTGTTGTCCTGCTGTAAGTCGCTATGAGTGAAGATATATCTGTATTGATTGTTGGTACTGATGAAGGGAGCTTTAATGTTGTGGTTGCTGATAGTTTTGAAGCCTTTCAGCAGACAACCGTCAGAGAGCTTAAACATAAAATTAGCAAGGTAAAGAAAGAACTAGTACCAGATTCTGTGCGTTTAATATTCGGTTCGAAGCAGCTTGAAGATAGTAAGACTCTTAAATTTTATAATATTCAAGAAGACTCTAGTATCATTGTTGTCACACGTGTTCATGGAGGTGCTACACTGGAAGAAACACCACCTGCTACAATTGACAAGGAGTACCCAAGTGATTTTCCATTAAAATTCACTGATGAGCCTGATTGCTTGGATCCATTTCCTCCTGAAGCGGACTCACCAAAGCGAGTCAAAATGAAATGTGGTCATGCTGTTGAACCAAACAACCTCACAGCTTTTATTAGCTCAGAGATTAGCCAACGACGTTTTGTGTTCAAATGTCCAGCAATCATCAATAAAGCCACTAATGAAGCATGTGGTGCTGAATGGGATTATGCTGATATTCGCCTTGCTGCAATGCTTACTAATGATGAAAAGAGATATTTTGAAAAAAAGATATCAGAATATGCAGCACATCAGCACTGTGAATTCAAAAAATGTCCGTCCTGTCGAGCGTTTGTCGAAAGGATAGAATTAGATAATCTCAATGTCAATTGCCCTTTCTGCACTAAAAAAAAAGGTAGTAGATTTGACTTCTGCTGGCAATGCCTGAAAGAATGGACTGGACCAACAAGAGCTGCTACACAATGTGGCAATCCAAATTGCGTTCATGAAGATATGTCAGTGATTAAAAATGCTCCTGAAGTTACAGTTTGTGGTCAAAGTGTTCCTAATTGTCGTGCTTGTCCAACTTGTGGCAAAGTTTCAGAGCATACTACACAGGCCTGTAAGAATATAGTTTGTCCTCGTTGCAAAAAAGAGTTTTGTTTTCTTTGCCTGGAGCTAACGGTAGATTGTCAGAAGAGTGCACCAGGTTCCTGGTATAAAGCATGTGCTAAAGGTATAGCTCCGAGACAAACCAGCATCCCCAGTTGGTCTCGTCATTAACAATTATAATTTTAAGTGTTGGTGTTGTCTAATGTGTGCATGTATACTTAGTCTATCTACTAAAGACATTTAGTTTAGAGAGTTCAGTAGTGTGACTAATTATAAATAATTTATTGGGCGAAGCCCACTAAGATGAGTAGAGTTTGTTTGTTTGTCTGTACACGTACGTATTCCGTATCTCCTCTATATATCCGCACATGCCTAGCAATGCAATAGATTCTAAATTTCAATATTTCATTGAAAGTGGGAGTGGCCGAAAGATAATAAAATGGCGATCAGCACACGGGAATCAGAAGTCATGATTTTCCTACTTCCTAGCAACAAAATAAGGCAAAAACACCGTCCAAAGACTTCTCCAACTGCTTGAAAGGTTACAGGTGCAATTAAGTAACTATGAAACTCTTTTTCGTTGAGATAAACTGTGAAATCAAACAAATGTCACCTCTGTCACTGACTGCACTAAACTTGCCAGCATTTTTATATCTTATGGCTATTTTAAAGTCAGTGTAGCAAGGCTTAAAGTAAAAAAACAAGTCAAGAGTTTTCTAGCAGCAACATAAAGTTGAGATTCTGCTTT
>NW_003554002.1:0-1727 GCF_000090795.2 Amphimedon queenslandica | reverse complement strand
GATATGTCAGTCTTACATTGAACCATTCACCAGTAGTACATGATGAGTTCTGTCCAGTACATGTGAAGTCTAAGTGACACCAACCACATGTTTCACTTTGAAGACATGAGCTACACCTAATGAAAAGAATGAAATCATTGAAAATGCTGCATCTGCACCCAGACACAAGTAAACTGACTGCAGCTTCATTCAAATTAGTATTTTATTTATATACCACTTTCAGTTGTGATGCAGACACCTGTAAAACAGCTTGACAACTCAAAAACTGCCTGTGGCTTAATGTGTTATTGTTTGGACAACACTCAAGCATAGATTGTTTACATACTTCACAAAATTACATAATCAATAACAATCACATTTATGGTATCTTGCTACCTCTAAGTGCATACACACATTCATCAACTCACTTTAATGCTGTAGGACAGTTATAGAAAGTATAATTAGAAGGTCTTGTATAGAAATTCACATTAGTTCTATTACTGTATATACTGAAAGTAGTGTCTGAAGAGAAATATCAGTTAAAAAGTACATGAAAGGACTAACAACAAATATTAATTCTGTATAAAAGTTATTACCTAGTTGTATGCCAGTGACCTGAGACACTATATCTTGCACTGAACAGCTACCAGTATTAGTACCCATTGATAGTTCCAATGGACTCATGATACCATTAAAAATACAAAAATATCCTTCCCCTGATAATGTAGGAGGAGGAGGAGCTGGTGAAAATGTCAAATCGATCTAAAGAGAAAGAACTCAATATCACACCATTGCTAATGATACATACCTGATGAGGTTGCTGCTCTCTATCTATTACATAAGTACTTGGATTAATAGATACTGTATCAAAGCAATCATTATTCTCTCCTTGTGTTAGGTATCGTCCTGTTTCATTATTATCCTGACAGAATGGTCTACGTGAACACTTGTTCTCTATCAAACACCAACCACATAATGGATCACCTAAACTAACACACTCAGAGCAACTAGTGGCACTGGAACAATCCTCTGTCTTTAATGCAATCACCTAATGTAGTGTGTAGTAATTTATTATTAACATTCTGATGATTCTGGTATAGTAATTAGTAATGGGGAATTATTTGTGATACCATACAATGGTCTGGTTGTAATTTTAGTAGAATTTATATCATAACTTATTAGCCATCACTTAGTTATGTATACATAAACACTTACATCAACAACACTAGTACATATACTGATCATTATACTTACATTAGAACCACTTCTACCATACACATACTCTGAACCTTGAGACCAGGATAATGATGTAACTGAAGAGGTTGATGTAACTTCAGATATAAATGTGAGGGTTGTACTATTAACCAAGTAATACTGTAGGATTATAAGAAATTGTATGAAGACTATATTCTGACTACTAACCTTATTGGTGTAATAAATATTGCTTAATGTAAATGCAAAGTAAATGAAATCAATGTCATCAATGGACACTCCAACCATACCAGTTAATCCAGTCAGTATGGTAGCGTTAGTAACTAGACCAGTGGGAGTGAGAGGGTTTGATACACCAACTGCTGGAGCAGGAGCACCACTTCTTGAATCAGATATGCTACACTGATAGGAGGTATAATTATACAAAGTACAGTATATTGATTACAACTCACAATAGTTCCAGATAATCCTCCTGCACATGATGCAGAACTCTGCCAAAAGATATTCTTGTTACCAGTCTCATCAACTACACATGA
>NW_003554001.1:0-1727 GCF_000090795.2 Amphimedon queenslandica | reverse complement strand
TGTGACTTATATTTCACTGCATGTGCAATGTGAATGATGTGTGTGTGTGAAAACCATTGGTGCATATGCACCCAGTATTGCTCAGTATCAAGGGATCAAACTGCATTCAGGATGTGAGATTAATCAATGTATAACAGTGAATATTGATTACTTGTTGTTATAATGGACAGGGAGAGGGTGTGAAAGAGGTTTGGTGTTCATTAGAGTTTTGCATTGATTCAAATTTGTGTGACTATCATTTATGTAGGACAGAGGGTTAGGAAGGGAGGAAGCTGTCATTATCAAATCTGGATCTTGTTTGTGGCTTGTAGTACATGTTTATTACAAATAACAGGTGCTTATGGATCAGGGCTCTGCTAAAAAATTGTGAAGTCCTGACAAGAAAATTTTTTAAGTAACATTAAAATTTGTTATTTTACATTTAGTATTATTTAAGCAGTAATTCTGTACATATGTGACCATAATTGACAAAAGGGCCCTTATGGCGGATTTTGAAATTGATCGTTATAATGGAAAATATCAATCTGTGAGTGCTTTGTTGGACAATCATTGTTTCTAAAAGTTTCATGGTAACTTTTTGCATCCTGTGGAGTAATTTTATGATGAATGGGGCTCAGGAAGTTGGATTTCTTAGGCTAGAAAGACCAATTTCACTACCCGCCATAAGGTACCTTTTGTCAATTATGGTCACATATAATAATGATCATCATGCATGTTAATGCTGCCATCAATGCTGTGCGCATTACATATATGTAAATGCTTGCCAGCTGATGTTGCGCATAATGCTGCCATCAATGCTGTGCGCATTATTAAGTTAATGCTTGCCGGCTGATGTTGCGCATTTGAATGATGCTGCCATCAAAGCTGTGCGCATAATAAATGCTTGCCAGCTGATGTTGCGCATCTTTTATTGATGATTGTTGTAACATGTGCATGTTCTCATTAACAAAAAAATATTGTTTGCACATTGGAAATACTTTATGCACACAATGATATTTTATATTAAGCAGGTCATAAAAGTATCTTAACTGAGGTTAGCATAGTAAGCAATATTATGTCTAAAATGCATGCATGCACATACATGTATGATCCAATCAGAAATATTGTAGATTCTAGCATTATCATTATTAGTTAGTATGTCACATTCATACCTTTGATAGGTACTTGCTTGGCACAAGGACTACAATGTGGTGTTAAAGAGTGAGGTTTGATGTGATTAATAATAAAGTTTGTTCACCATTACTGTTTGTGCTATTGTTATTATTAGCCTGTGAGTTTACATTGCTTACTTTTGATGTGTTTCTATTACTATGCTTTACAGGTAATTACAGCTGGGAATGATTTGCTGATTCAGCAATGCCTTTGCTTGAAATTGTAATGTGCAATATAATTAAAGGCAGTTCTGGATTTCGATTGTTGTAACTAAATTAATTTATTTATTAAATGTAACTTAATGTTTTGTTGCAGCTCCTTGATTAGTAGTTGTATCACGCGGTAGGAGGTGCCAGTTTACATATGTATAGGTTTTATATTACTGTATAATAGTCTTAGCAATGGAATATGTAGTAAGATGGAGATTATTGTGAGATGTCTTATGTATTTTGGTATAGGTTATGATTCTAGGTTACATACTTTATATTTGTTTGATGATTATATCATTAATTATGGCTACAGTAAGTACTTTCTTTTCTCAATATAAATGAATTCTTGCCAATGCATCTTTTGTT
>NW_003554000.1:0-1727 GCF_000090795.2 Amphimedon queenslandica | reverse complement strand
AGTGTATAATGTGTATTGTTAATTTGTCATTAGCAAGTTATGGTATGCATCAAGTACCGTATAGCCACAAAGTTTTGAGGCAATAAACTTTTGCAAATCAGGCCACAAGTCTTTTTTTCGCAAATTCATTTTTGTGGTTTTAATTTTAAAGTACACGTATTTATAGGGTGATGTGGATAATTTTACGGAATTAACTTTTGCGGATACAGAAAATCTGCAAAAATTGTGTCCTCAAAATTAAGCGGCTATATGGTAATTCATTTCCTCCCATCATAGTTTTAACTACATGTTCATACCTATACTGTCATGGCATTATTTTTTGTTCTAGGAGCCTGGCCAGAAGTTCATGTCATTATTCTCATTAAAAACTCAATTGGACAGTAGAATCATTTGATTTAAGAGTGAGTGCAATTACAAGAGCAATTATTAGTCATTTAAGTTTTCTTGTTCTTTAGACTGTATGTGATTGTTCAAGGGATTATTTTATGTTGAAACAGAAATTTTCCACATTTTTAGGAATTATAACAATTTGAGAATTATACAGACAAATATTAGATTCGTTATTGTATATTATAATCATAGATATTATAGACTACGTAACCGGGATTGGAAACTGATGACGTCACGTGTACAGACTGTGTGATTATTAATGCATGAAATTGCATGAATTTGCATCAAAATGGTGAAAATCATGATGAAGAATTGTTATGTTTGATGAGTCGTATTAATAATATACTGTGATGTAGCTGGTTCTAAGTAGCTTAATCACATAAAGAAAATACCAGAGATCACGATGGTACCTTTCTCTTCGTGTCTCTATGCTTAGTTCGCCTGGGAGAGGTACAACAGATCGGCCGCTTTTTGGCGTTATTTTGGTGGATTTCTGCTCTCAGTAATATGGCAGGCAGAACTAACCAGTCTATTCTCATGTAGCATGACCTTGTGCATAGTTTTAATCATAAAATGAAACTGGGGTAGCTAAAGCTTGTTTGCAGGAGGGAGAATAAGACATTATCTCTTGTCACGGGGAGCGCACTTGCTTTAAACACCTGTTTTTACACAGCTAACACATTTTATTTTTGTATCAAAGAAAAATATAAACATGTGCGTATATTATAAGAGCTCAAGTACAGGTGAAATAGCTTGCGGGACTTCACTAGAGACCATTCTTTAGAGCCATGTCAAGGATTTTCGTCCGCCTCTCACTGTCACAGAGACTGTACCTGAATAATTACATTGATTTGAATTGGATCACGTGATCTGTTTCCAATCCCGGTTACGTAGTCTATAATATCTATGATATATACAGTGGATTGCGTGTCACTTGACCCGCTCATAAGCTCAGCGCATTATTAATTAAAATTAGTTATTATTGGTTATAACAGTTATACAGCGCTAATTTCAAACAGAAAACAACAATGTCATCTATGGAACCACTGAGAACCAGTCCTTACAGCAACGACATCAGGTGGAGAATTGTTTATGAGAAAGAAGGACTGGGGTTTTCAAACTTGAAAGTGGCAAGAAACTTACATGTTGATGTATCAACTGTCAAAAGAGTAATTAACAAATTCAGGAGTACTGGATCTGTACAAAAAAGCACCCCATGCACTAGATCATCACCAAAACTCACTGCTGTACTTCAGTATTACATCATAGATCTTGTTATTACCAATCCTGGCATTTATTTACATGAAATTCAAGCTAAAGTTTCAGAAAACTATCTT
>NW_003553999.1:0-1727 GCF_000090795.2 Amphimedon queenslandica | reverse complement strand
CTTGTGTTCAAAAAGAGATATTAAACCAACAACTAGAGTAAAAAAACTAGTTGACAAATGGGATGACTATTGTAAAAATAACCTTTTATATCACATTTGGCAGCCATTTCGTCCTCTTGTTGCTCGTTGGATTATTTGGTGTTTAAATATTTATCGCTTAAGAGAAGAATTAGCCTCTCACACTACTGTGGGGATTGTGGGCCTTAGTAACTCTGGGAAATCATGCCTTGTCAAAACACTTTTCAGACAAAAAGTAATGTAGAATGTAGAAGTAACGTATTTATTTTATACATTTTTATAGGTGGCAGTTGGTTCAACTAGCATGCAACGTACTACTGTCTCATTTCTGTATAACTTAGAGGGCATGGTTGATGGATTGAGTGTCATTGATTTTCCCGGAATAGATGATGGAGACAAAGGCACACTTCTTTCAAGACAATTATTATGTATCTCTCAATTAATTGTTTTTGTTATTGATTACAAGTGAGTCATGGTTAATTTTGATTATTTTACTTTGTTATAGGAGGTGGGAAACAGATGCTTCTTTCAAATGGATACAGTTTTTCAAAAATTTAGGAGTTCCCATTTTGATTTGCTTGAGTCATGCCGATAAGTTATATGCTAGTACATGCATTGGTGAAGATGGTACTGAAATTTGTTCCAAAGACCATGCCAAACGGATAATTCAGCAAGAACTAGAAGTTAGTGTTGCATAAAGCATTTGCTTGATTAATAAATTGAATCCTTATACAATGTACATGCATTAAAATTTACTAGTAATATTTTTTTAGAAAGTGAAAGAGAAGCTTATGCCATTACCAAACTGGCAAATGGGCTATTATTCTTTTTGTCAAGACAAAGATTCATCTCTTAATTGTGATCAAGGTCGTCAAGCTTTGTCCGATGTTGGAATCTTGTCATGCAATGATGTTGGAGCATGGATAGAAAAGGAATTACGTGAGTATTTGAAGGAAGAAGGCATTGCAGAGCGCTTAAAATTTTTCTTGGCATCTGAAAGTAGAAAAAGAGAATCTAGTTCTATGTCAGGTATGCAGGACACATTTTGGTATGCTTTAGGTTACTGTTGTTTTAGTTGAAAATCTTCAGGAAGATATAATTCAAGCCCAAGTTAATGATGAAGATAAAATAGAAGGTATTTTTGTGCATTTGTTGTATTCAATAGCACGACATACTAATGCCGTAATTATATAGGGTGGCATCAGATTCCTTTTAAAGCTTGTGAGGCAATTTTGTTGCTTCGGGATGCTTCATTTGGGTTTAGAACGTCATTTCACAATCTGTTAGCAGAGCTTCACATACCAACTGATCTCAAACAAAGCTTAAAGGACCAAGCAAGATATGATGGACATGATTATGAATTTGCCACAGAAAAGGCTATTGACTGGTGGATGGCGAACATAGGAAAATCATGGGAGCCTTTTTTTAATATTATAAAAAAATGTGAACCAGAAACTGCTCGAAAAATTGAAATGAAACTGAAAGACTAAAGTAGAGCTTGAGTTATTGATTTTATTATCTTTTATACATAATACTTGCACTGTATATATATCAAAATATTTATCATTGTTATATCATGTAATAATCTCAGTCATTTGTTTGCTTTGCAGTCTCGACATCATATTTGGGCATGACATACGTGGCTGTAACTACATGGGGCTCCAATAGCTTTACTGGGCCAACTGCTTGAACAGTATCATTTCATTGTT
>NW_003553998.1:0-1728 GCF_000090795.2 Amphimedon queenslandica | reverse complement strand
GGTACATGTATATAGGATACTACACACACACACACACATACACACACACACACACACACACACACACACACACACACACACACACACACACACACACACACACACACACACACACACACACACACACACACACACACACACACTTTAACTGTAGTACTAACTGATTTACCATATATGGTATGATTACCAATAATCATAGTACATGTATTTATGGGCTACTGTACATGCAGTGCAAATTTGTATAAGCTAGAAATAATATTGAATATGATTATCTAATGGTTTATACATTGGTTGAACCAGTCTTTGGTGTGTATATATTATCTGTATATTCTGTTGTGTTATTATGCATATACTGATTACTCTCTTCTTTTATATTATTATTCAGTTAAAGGTGATGATAGTAATGATATTATGAGCAGTGTATTAGAAGAGATGAGACAAGAACAGGAAAAGTTGATTGAAGAGAAACAGATTATTACTGGTTAGTGTATCATCAGTACAAGATGAGACTATGAGAATATTCTATTAATGTATAGAGGATAACTTGATGAGAAACTGAAACTCATGGTAGCTGATATGGAAGAGAAGGAGGAACAGTATCTCAAAGAAAAGCAGATCATTATTGGTTAGTTAACTATGCACACAGCATGTATTAGATGAGAGAATATGTTTATTGTGTAGACGACAATCAAAATCTCATTTCAGAGAAAGACAAAGTTATAGCCAAACTGACATTACAAGTAGAGGAACAATCACAGAATGAGAAACAGATCATTACTGGTTAGTGTATCATCATCTATCAATAATAATTATTAATTGGGGCGAGCCTGAGCTCGCCCCACATAAACAACACGAGTATGTTTGTTTGTTTGTTTGCTTGTACATGTATGCCACCCCTATTTATCCGTATGAAAAAATTTCCACTTTTTAATAAACTTGATAATCTTCATTGAAAATGGGTGTGGTCACAATGAAATAAAAATGGCGGCTATCCAAACGGGAAACTCTTCAGCTTGCAAGTCACTGAGGCCAGCAAGATAAGACTGTATTGCTATCCAATGCAGCAAGGAAGGTTAAGAAAACAGATATGCCATGTTTTTTATTGATGTGACTAACTCTGATCAAGTGAATGTCAGCAGGGGCGTATCTGAGGGGGGCCTACAGGGGCCTGGGCCCCCCCCCATCAATTGTTGTAGATAATAATATTCATTGTTTGTTTTATTACCTACCACCTAGTAATATAAATTAACCACCTTGTAATCATGTACAATACATTGCACAGCAATAAATGTACAAGAAATGAAAAGTAGGCAGAAACAAAACATTCATTTTATATTAATCATTGTTGAAAATGTAAGATTTTGATGCTTTAAAATACGCAAAATGCTATTTTAGTGCACTATACAAGCGCTAAAAAGGGGTGTGGCCAAATTTTCGGCACGCTTCACACGCCATTTATCCCTGGGTCCTCTCATCATTTCCTTCCCAGCTACGCCCCTGAATGTCAGTAACTCAGTCTGTATATACCTGACTGCACTTGGAGCACTACAAATAGCAAGAAGCCAAAAAACTACATTGGTAGAGTTGCCTATCTAGCTATATCATTTGTGCAATGACTGCTTGTAGCTATCTTTAAGCTTGATAAGTGCTATAAGCAAGGTACTAAGGCTTTCACTGCTCCAGAGATTACAAAAGGTAGATCATCAAGAACTGCATGATACATCATCA
>NW_003553997.1:0-1728 GCF_000090795.2 Amphimedon queenslandica | reverse complement strand
AGACAAACGGCAGTTAGGACTTTTCTATTATTGTGAATATAGGGATGGAATAGGTTTATCTATTGTATATTTAGGTTGGACAAACCCGGTGTAAACTTTGACAAAAATAATAACAAAATAAGGCTAAATTTGAAGCCGGTTAACTACTAGGTTCTGCCTGTTATCATGTCAAGTGGACAATAGTAGCAGTATATACACACTGTACTATTATAGTAGGACAATGCAAACTGATAATTCACTACTTCATACTAATGATACTATCACATTTATCATGTGGCACAACAGTGACTACACTGCAATAGTACATGTAACAATCCTTCACTAATATAAAATAACTGACACAATAGTGTATGACACAATGACAATACAAGTAGCTAGTTCAGCAGGAATCTGTGATATCTTTTAACAAAAGTTATTATGATGGCTTTAGCACTGTTATTAGGACCCATATTACTCTGTACTGGGTTGTCAAGTAAGCCTCAAACATTTTTATGCTTATGATTGATGCGTACAAAGGTGGTAATGTGACTAAATTTCAATGTACTGATGGAAGTGTGTGTGCTGGAGACAGAGTGGAGTGTATCTGTACAACAAGTACTGGAACAATAGACTGGACCATCAGTCACAGAGTACTAGGATCCAATAACCAAAGCTGGATACATGTCAAAACTGTAAATTTCAATGCAGCTACAAATGGTTCCACTATAGAAAGTGAGGGATACACTTTTACTGATAATGCTGATAAGAGCTCGAGGCTTAAGTTTCATTTGAATGCATCAGAGGGCATTTTAATTGTATGCCAAGATGGCAATGAAGGGGACAATAAAACTTCAATAATCACTGATACAGGTAAACTTGTTTTAAAATGAAGAGAATTATGCTACCAATACCATCAATGAATTGGTTGTAAAATTTATGTTAATTAATAACAGGCTATTATGCAAAAGCACCAAGAAACTTAACGACAGCCTTCAATGCAAGTGGAGTTACTTTACAATGGAAGGACACTGGGAATAATTGTACCTCCACAATGTATCACGTGACTCTTAATAGTACATCAACTGATAAATTAACATATATTACAAGGAAAACAACCTTATACATTAAGTCAAGTGATTTGTTAAAAAATATAACCTATACATACACTGTTAGAGGAAGGCCTGAAAAGCAAAGTGTTATCAGTAGACCATTCACACTTGGTAGGGTACACATGTCTCACTAACAAACATGTAGCCATTTGTTTTTGATTTTTAGCTCCTATTAAAGTGAAGAATGTTGCAGTATCTACAACTAATACTACTAATCCTTGTAAGAATAATAGTTGCTGTGTAAATGTTACATTGAATATAACACTGGTGAGATTATTTAATTATTATGAATAACTTCATAATGTTAACTATCAATTCATGCAGGAATCATCAGATCATGCAGATGTGAAACATCCAAGTCAGTACTATAACATATCATACAGTTCCAATACTGGAGAAGTATCATATAATATAACTGATTATGATAAAACAAAATGGACTGGAAGGTTAAAATACAATAAGAGGTATTACTTTACAATCATACCGATGAATGATTTCATTGCAGGAGAACAAATAAGTATGTTGTGTGTGCAATAATTTATATTATTTATAGTACTGCAGATAACAATACAATGACTTCTAAATATCATTGTCAATCATCGGGAAATGGCGGTTTATTGGTTTGGAAATATGTTATAAT
>NW_003553996.1:0-1729 GCF_000090795.2 Amphimedon queenslandica | reverse complement strand
GAAACGAAAAGGTAGAAGAATCATTCATTGGTTTGTGAAAGACAGAGCGTATCTCATTAAAGATATCATCTGTTTGCATTTCAGAAGTGAGAGTAATTTTCCCAATGAGTCCACTTCGAGAGAGATCATTTCGATCTCTAGGTATAGGAATGCTGCAGGAATTGGTACGATACGACATCGGTAGACAGATGATATCACGATGATATGTTGTCACTTTCCTGCAGTTGTTACTTTGAACAGCTGGTGTAGCTTTATTCTTACCCTTACTCTTAACAAAACTTGATGGTAATATTCTATAAAATATGAAATGCACAATAATAATAATAATAATGAGGATGATAATAAATAATAATAATAATAGTAACAATATGAACAATATAATAATAATAACAACAACAACAACAACAACAACAACAACAACAACAATAATAATAATAATAATAATAACAATAATACTAATAATAGCAAAAACCGCAATAATAGAAATAACTGACAGCAACAATAACACATTTATAATAGTTATAACTTATTAAAATTAATGTAGCACTAATTTCTACAAAAGCTAAGGCAACAAGGAAAAAACAAAGCATTAAAACAAGACTTTAGGTTTATATAATAATAACAATTATTATTAGTACTATTGCAAGTGAAAAAGTTAGCACAAAGGAGGTTTTACCATACTTTGTTTTCTTCCTAGGCGGAAGCTCACTGACAAAGTCATCATCATCTTCTTCTTCTTCATATTTCTTAAGAATGGAGTTAATGGCTTTTCCGATATCAGCTGCAATGGAGCTGGCACTGTGCTTGCTGGAACTCGCCATGTGTGATCGTGGTTAATGTTACCATAGCAACAATGACACACCCTTCATTATTTATTTTGTTATACTATTCTTAAACATCGCCTCAGGCCTTTTATGGTCTAAACTGCATTGCCCAATAGATTTAAATATCGCCTCCTATAGTTCTAAGCAATCGTCTTTTGTTTTGTATTGTAAATAGGCATGATGACTGAGCTAAAATCGCCTCATTTGACTGAAGTATTCACCTTTTAAAGACTCTTGGTTGTTCTAAACATTGCCTTAGATCTAAACATCGCCTTAGATCTAAACATCGCTTAATAGGTCTAAAGATCGCCTTAGATCTAAATATCGCCTTAGATCTAAATATCGCCTTCTATGCAGTTTTAAACAATCCATTTTAAATGGGTATACCTGCTAAACATCGCCTCGACTCGAAACTCATCTAAACTGTAGTACGGCCTCAGTATAATATCTAAACATTGCCCTCAGATGTAAACACCACCCTATAGATCTAAATAAAACCCTAAATATCGCCCTGTAAATCTAAACAATGTCAGGTATAACAAAATTTCCTTGCAAGTAATTGCTAAACATCGCCTCCGTGGAATTAAATATCGACTCCCCTAAAAACATTAAAAATTGGAATTTTGACACAGACGGCACCCCATAACAGTACAGGTGAAATTAGCAAATAAAAATGAGACACTTCCTCTATCTCACCTCAATGCTGTCAGAGAAGAGGAACAATGCTATAGACAATGGTTTATTAGTCTTTCCATTATTGCTAATATTTAACTCCAACACATCATGTCTTGAAATAAACAAACGATGAGGTGAAAGGACCGTTGCCTAAAGGGGAGGAGTCAGTTATTGAAGACCACACCCACTAATTACTGGGACGTCTTCAATGTCACGTATAAGTTCAAACA
>NW_003553995.1:0-1729 GCF_000090795.2 Amphimedon queenslandica | reverse complement strand
ACATACTCCATGGTTTTTTTCCAAAAAATGGCTCCAAAATCACACCAAACTTTTATTACATTTTTTGGTACATTTTGAGTGTCCTTATGCTGTGTAGCATTAAAAAACTTGCCATTTGTTATATTTTATAGGATAATTATATCAACCAACAGCCTGCTCCATTGTCCTGTGAATTGACTGTGACTAACTTAACTCAACCATCAATGGACTGTCTCTCTAAAAGATTGTTTATATTCACTAATGTCACTGAAGGAGATGTGTATAATTATACTGTTACTATTACTAATGTCGTTGGGTCTGCTGTTAAGAATGGTTCTTTAGGTACATAATGAGTGTTTTGACTCTTTTTGGAATACAGGATTTTAGAGACGCTACAGTGACTGACTATGTATAATATGCAATAAATGTGTAATGTACAATAGTGCAATATGAAACACTTCAATATCAATAATATTTGATAATTTCTAATAGAAATCCCTTATTCATCAGTTGAAGTGTGTCCATCAGAGATTCAATATTCACCTTCAACAGTGATAAGGAGTTCTGCTTCGTCAGGTAAGTACATGTACTAGGATAATATTACTTATTATTATTATTATTATTATTATTAGTTACAGAGCTAGGTACACCTACCAGTACAGTATCTTCTAATACTTCTGATTGTGTTCTTCCTTGGACGGTTGGTGCATTAATTGGGGCAGTAGTAGTAGGAGCAGGGATGATTGTCATTTTTCTTGTAATTTTTGTGATTTTAAAAAAGTGTGGTTACTTCTAGAGCGATAAAGGTAAAAATGATATTGAAATCTGTTCTTTACTTTAAAACAATATAGGCAGTGTACATGTACATGTAGATTTATCACGTCATGAACAACAAGAGAATATATATAAATCATCACAATCATCAAAATGAACAATGAACATTGTTATCAGTCATGTCATGCATTCAGTTTGTGCACATTACATGCTAGGACATTTTAGTCCTTATTCAGTCATGTAATATTCTTCATTATAGTATACATTTGTTATTTGAATCACCTTAATCAGTCATGTAATATATGAATTCCTTGATTATAGTATACATATATTTGTTATTTGAATCATCGTAAAACATAGTATCAATCATAAGATTTAGTTTCCCTTTTATTGTATAGCCATCATAAGAATTGTAGACTTTATAATCATCGACACCACTAGGATTCAGCTTGCCATCTACATACAGTGAATGGATGCAAGCATTGAACTTATAGCAGCATCAATGCAAAGTGTATAGTGTTAATTGGCTCTGAAATAGGCCCTAATCTTTGTAATGCATAATGACAAGAGAATAAAAAAATTTAGTACATCATTACTGCCCATGCAATATGTTTGCTGCATTCAAAATTTCTCATTTATCATAAGTTTAAATGACACAAAAACTCAAGTCCATCACACTGTAAACAAAAATCAATCATTGTTCATTGTTAATAAACTCTACTATACTTACTAGTCTTAGTACAGCATGCACATTTAAACAATACAATCAAAAGAATACACAGAACAATTCCTAAGACTGATCCTAGTACAATAGTATCAATTTTATGACCATCAACACCACTAGGATTGAGCTTCCCCTTTATTCCTTTCTTAAACTCATCTACTGTTAGCTCAAAATTACCACATTTCTGCATTTTATAAGGAGCAGGTGTCTTCTTCCCTCCTTCATTAATGATGACTCCCATTCCCTCCAATT
>NW_003553994.1:0-1730 GCF_000090795.2 Amphimedon queenslandica | reverse complement strand
TGAATACTTTTCTTGATATTCCTTACTAGTGAGATCATTACCATCCAGTACTGACTGTACTATCCACTCACCAGCTTCAATATATACTGAAATAAGGACAAATAATATTATTAATAACTTAAGAAGCTAGTAGTAATTCAGCCTCAATTGTAATAAAAGTAATTTATTTTACCTAATTCAATTATCATTGTTAGTCCATTAGTATCAGTGATAAATGTATTCACCGGCTTCTCCACTCCTCCTCCAACATCTTCCCATACAACCTCTTCACCTCCTCCAACAATTACTAGCCACACACAGTGTGGTGACATTGTGACTGCTGTGAGTGAATGATAGTATCTACCAGTAACAGATTCAGGAAGATGAATCTGTAGACAATAAGAAATATTACTGTGTGATGGATTAAAAACTATTGATTATTATTCTTTATTATATAGGTATGTGTTACTACTTATTGGTTGTATATGTGTATCATTATCATTTGAGGTATTAGTTGTATGTGTATTATTGATTATTAGTGGTGTATGTATTACATATTAATAATGAATGTATTGTGGTTTGACCTTAGACTAATTTATGCAACTGTGGTTTATGTGAGGGATGACAGCTCGGGCTTGCTCAGGCTTGCCCAGGTTGCCATCTAACTAGGAACTCTCTATGTCATGTGTTTGTCATGTGTGTGTCATATGTATAACTAGTTTAACTTGTTTGTGTCACATGATTTTGAAAATGATATAAAAGTGCCCGACCATTTTTGGTGGGTTGGTTGGTTTTATGACCTTAAAATATTCTGGTAGTTGGCGTAAGCCAGGGGGCATTGGTGGACCTCTTACATACTGATACATTATGACAAGTATAAGTACACATAAATGTATCACTAATTATAGAGTATTGTGATAAGGCTCCTCCAATTCTCAATGTTAAATTATACATAAACAACATACACGTGTACATGTACACATACCTTCTTACAACTGAACTGACCAGTAGTGATATCATCAAATAATAAACATTCAGTCACTAGTTGATTGTTATTATCCCGTCCACCAATCACAACTAGTGCAGGTGAGGTAGAGTCACTATTGATAATAGCACTAGCATGATTAAATCTCTCCTTAGTCCAGAGTCCCTCACCAGATATTGATCCTTTTTTAATACTCTCCCAATGCTAAATACATAAAACATAAACATAATACATTAAAGTATAATGTAGACAAGTGATTTAGTTTAATTTATCAGAAATACGACTCATAAGTCTGATATAATTATTTAAATAAATAACCAGTTTTCAAAACTTTGCATCATCATGATAAAATCAGCTTTATAATCTCTTGACCATCATAATAATGTTAACTTACTATCGTATTGTGTGTTACATTAAATATGTACACACTATTAGTAGCAGTATTGAGACCATCATAAGTTACTAGTCCTCCAAACATTATTCCTTTATTAAAATTTATTTTGTTGATTGTAAAGTCACTAGTTGGTGGGCAACAGTGTCCACTGACAGATGGAACAGTGAATTGTCCTAAAAATACAATAAATGTAAAAAATACAATAATATGAGATGTCATCAACCATTACATCTCAAGACATATTAACACAATTGATAACAATTGATAAAAAGAAGCCCATCATTAGATAGATTATACAGTAACTGTTCATTAGTTTGAACACGTCCATCCTTAGTCTGATCATATTGAAACTGAGGGTGCTTGACAGCTGGT
>NW_003553993.1:0-1730 GCF_000090795.2 Amphimedon queenslandica | reverse complement strand
CTTAAACCCTTTGACTGAATTGTTTGTCTTACTAGTGCAAGAACTTCTGAAACTGTGCGGGGAAATCCAATCTGAGAACATTTGATTAAAAACTTAGCCAAAATAACCTCTTCTTCTTTTGTAAGATACGGCACTGGGCCAGGTTTAGTTCCATGTTGAACATTTCCCCTGATCCTGTCATAAAGTGTTGATTTGGGAATGCCATATAGCTCCGCTGCAAGTCTAACTGTCAACCCCTCTTCTTCAACTGCTTTGATAGCATTCGTCATGCTTATTTCAGGCCATGTAGAGTATGTACATGGGCGTGTCGCCATCTAAAAAAGACATTAACATAAAAAATTGATTATCATACCAATGACATGTAAACATGGGGAAAAGGCTTGGTGCTAGATTGATGTACCTTTATTTTACAGAACTAAAGCCTGAGCAATTTGCACCTTGCATGCACTATGGCTACACATGATAGAGCAGCTTTGAAAACAAACTGCATGCTATACAAACAAATTTTGTTTTTATAGTGACTTACATTCAATAGAGGTAGTGTTTATGATAAGAAAAGGCAGCTGAGAGATTCAATGAGTCCAAACAAAAATACAAACATGGAGCCTCGTGCTTTGTTGCAGCAATTAATGAAGATGGGTGTGACCGATAATGATAATTAACTAAAAACGTATAATACCTGAACAGTAAGCAAAGATGACCAAGATGTTTACAGAGGTATTTGAAGAAGACAGTCAGTACTAAAGTTCTGGTGGTACAAAACTATTCTTCGAACAAAGCTTGCTTCGTTGTGGCTAAGTGACGAAAATTGAGTTAACACGGCCGATTATTGTGTGAATCTACGAAGTGTGTTTAGCAAATTATATCTTTACAAAGAAAGAAGGTAATGCTTTGATTTTTACCATGCAAACAGATATTGTAATGATCTATATCTAGTGCAAAAATCACTGGAAAATCATGTTTAGTTTTCAAAATATAACTGTCCGAAGTTTGATTAGTCCGATAATTGATTAATTACTCTATCATGAATTGCATTCAAATACTGATGGATGTGATGCAACAAATGAACCACTCATCATGGCTTATGCATGTGCCACACAAAACTTTTTAAACCTAGTTAAATGAGCAGGCAGGACATACAACCTTTATCTATTAAATGACATTACAATGTGCAGCAAATAAAACTTTTGCAAATAAAAAAGGCTATCCAAATCTATCTATGGCAGTAAAAAATGTGACTACAAAATCCTTATATCTACTTTACATAAATTTCATAATAGCTAAAAGGACTATCTTCACCATTACTACCAGCAGCATTGGCATCTCCACAGACCCTCAACTCAATATAGTCAGTAGTGGTAGTGCTACCATAGTTTCTGTGAAACCATGGGATACCAGGTGCATTACAACAAGGACCTTCACGAGAACCACAACCTTGACCATCCCAGAGTGGATCAGATGTGTAGAGCCTGTTAGAGGAGTATACACTATTAGGATTCCCTGATTCACAGAAGTAGTTATTACCAATAAAAGACTGCACTGATACTGAACTACCAGTATTACATGGACATGATTGTGATGAAGTACTTAACTGACTGTAACCAGCTATTAGTGTCCAGACATGTTGACGAGGAGACCCACGAGTGATACTAATGCCTTCAAGATAATATGTATTAATACCACTTGAACTATGAAGACCATCAGTGTGACCATATTGATATCCTGTTACT
>NW_003553992.1:0-1730 GCF_000090795.2 Amphimedon queenslandica | reverse complement strand
GTATCTGCAGGACCAAGAGAAGGTGAGTATAGAGGAGGTTTTTGTAGTTGTGTCTCTGCCTTTTCCAGCCATTCATTGATCCTAGTATTGAATGGTATCACTGACATCTTTTTGAGTAGCCCTTCATTTTTAGCAGCTGTAGACTCATTAGCCATACTACCATGAGCAGCATCCAAGTGTCCTGTACCATGAAAAATACCACTATCTATTAATATTGGACTATAATAGTACATATGGTACATGTATTTCATGAAGTGGGGAAAAATTTTCATCGACTGTTAGGGTAAATTGTACAACTCTATGGCATTTTGAAATTGCCAAATTTTAAGCAAAGTTTTTGACCTAAATTAGGTCAAAATTTTGAGGCATAAATTACTTTTTGCCTACTTTTAAGCTAAAATTTTTACCTAGTTTAAAATAGAAATTAGTCAATTTTTGAAAATAATGAAAGAAACTTAATCAAGACACTAATGCACATACTTGGCATATCTATTGCTTCAAATATTCCTTCTTCTTCCTCGTCTTCTAAAAACAGAGGACAGACATTACATAAAATTGTCATCACTTTAATATACTCTTGTTAATATTAAAGAGGTTTATAATCTACCTTCAATCACTTGTGGTACTTTTAATCTGTTCCTACTCATTTTGATAACAATTGGTATCATTTTATCTATAGATTCATCCTAACATAAGAACACACAATATTGGTTAGATCTATATGATATGAAAATAAGCTAACACTAACTTACGACAGACTCAGCCATGAGATTGATTAGCAGTGACTCTCCATTGCACTCAATGAAACAGTTACAATGATCATCTACAAATGAGTACCTTGATTCATCTCTCTATTTCTCTCCTTCTCTTACCAGAATTCTCAATGAGTGTCTCCAGACAGGTTATTGCTATTAGCTGCTGTCTTGGATTGAGCCCTCCTTTATCAGACAATAGCTCCAGCAATAGGGACACTATTTTAAAACTGACCAGAAACTTTGTGTTAGTATCTATATAAGGACAAGTAAATGAAGAGTGGTTATAGTTAAAAGTGGATAGTGGATACCATTATTTGTGACTGCAGCAAGGATTGCTTGTATGAGACATGATATAAATTCAAGCCTCTCTTGTCTCTTTTCATCTTCTCCTCCTGTTATTGTTTTCTCTTTTAGTTTTATCAACATTCTTGTCATCACGCAAAGTCCTCCAACTTTATACAACTTATCTTGAGTGTTACCTTGAATACAATAATACTAAACACTAAAGTACCAGGTCGGGTCCATGTTACCATTATTAGCAATGCAAGATGTGAAAACATTAATGACAGATTTTAATACGACTAACTCCCCCTCTAGATCACAGCAGCCTTCCTCTGCTAATCCTAACACGTGGACTGCAACAGGGAATATTGATATGCACTGACACTGGTTCAACTCTACAAGGAATGAATGAATGAATGGAATATAACACAATGTACTTGTGTATTATGGTACTGTATGTTGTTGTAGTGTTGTAAAGTAGTATAATGTAGAAATGAACACTTGTACTTGTATGTATGTACTGTATTCAATAGTGCTGTATCATACCATTCTGTGGGTTGTCACAAGCTACTGACAATCCATTGCCAATATTTTGAAAATAATTTATAAGAATAGGGTTGGCAATAAGATCATCTTTTTCTTGAATTAAACTCCTAAAAACAATCACAATGATACATGTATTTGCACACAGAG
>NW_003553991.1:0-1730 GCF_000090795.2 Amphimedon queenslandica | reverse complement strand
AATGCTTGAGCAATATCATGTTCCCGAGACTCCTTTTTTGACAAATTCTCTTTTCCGCGAACATGTTTAGTAGCTTTAATATGATTATTAATAATGCTCATCTTAAGAGAAACCTCTTCTCGGCAAGCTGTGCAAAACAGTTTCCCAGCTGAAACAGTAAATTCTTCATTAGGGAATTCTTTTAATCTCTGATGAGGTGTTACAGACTTAGGATCAGTTGAGCAGGATGGTTTTGATTTTCTTCTCGGGGTGACTTGATTTCTCCTGATTTTTCTTTTCCTTGTAAGGTCAGATAGCCGCGGAGCCTTAAACTTGCTTAAAAATGTGTTTACCTCGCTGCTTGAATCAGATAGATCTACATCGTCTGAGTCACTAGACAACAGGGTAACATCGGTCGTGCCGGTGCTGCTTTCCTCTGGAGCCAGTGTGGTAGAAAGAGGTGAGGACGAAGAGCGTGTAGTACTTTGAGCAGCCATGTTAACACTTTTTATCACTACTCACTTTAGTGAGTACTGACTCAGTGAGCTGTCACATGGTTGAAGTTAATTGACTATTCTAGAATAATGCTTAATTCCTAGTGTGGTTCATTATGCTCAATATTATGCTCGCCTAATATGCGCAAGCCTAGCCACATGGCACCATTTTTACTAAACTGGGTGGTGCATATTTTGATTGAGCTGAGCCACACCGGCACCTTTCATTCCAGCCGCACCTTTAATTGCCCTCGCCCACGCCGTAGGCGTATAGGCGAGGGTACTGCGCTCGTCGTGTCAGTGTGTGTGTGTTCGCAATATGGCGTCTTTTTCTCTGTTTTCAAATCCTTGCTGCTCTTTGCTCAGGTCCTGTGGAGTCCCACTGTCAAATAAAATAATTGCCAAAAGTAGTTTTTCTTCAGTTTACTTCTTCATCTGTCTTCTCCTTGGCAGCATGAGCCAGTAATGTTGCTAAACGTAGTCAGGATTCCGGGTAACTCTCTCATGACGAAGGTAATAATGCAATAGAATATACCAAACGATAGATTGAAAGTTTTTATTCATTTAATTTGTAGGAAATTTGTCTTAAATTCTTAATTTCTGAGATATGGTAGCTCAAACATCGCTTACCGCGACTGTTTACACGAGGTCCTGTTCTCCAGGAAGATCTGTCAGAGTCTTTTAAACTGTAGATTCTCACTATCAAGTTTGTATACAACAAATTGAGCCTGATTATTGTGTCATAAACTGTGTATAAGTGTAGAAAACTGAAGCTTTTTACCAGTAACTGTCCATTGTGTGCGAGGGGTCCGACACCAGTCTTAATTGTGTACGAGATTTCCAAACTTCAGTAGAGTAGGCGGGGCTATTATGAGACACATAACTTTATGATATCCTAACTCAAGCAACACATTAGTTATGAGAATGAAACTTTTTTCAGTGTTTATTTAAGTATACAGGACACTGCAAAACAAAAAAGTTAAAAGGTAACTACTTGCCTTTAATAGAAATTTTATTGCAACTATACAAGCCCAAATGATGCAATTGTGAGACACTGCTGCATTTAAGAGACAATTATGAGACAAACTTTATTACACTTGTACAACATCATAATACATTAATTATGTCCACAATTTTGACACACATAAGTTTCAGGTAATTTATCTTTATCTGACAGTTCAGTGCATTGAAAATCTATCCACTCGTCGCATACATCACACTGTATCCAAAGACCACTTACATCATCGTACATGACAC
>NW_003553990.1:0-1730 GCF_000090795.2 Amphimedon queenslandica | reverse complement strand
ACTAATGGTGTACGGCCAGTATAATCAGTATCATTAGCATTGAGATTATAATGAGATATGATATAACTTAATACACTAGTAAAATCTGACCAGGCAGCATAATGTACTGGAGACATACCATCATTAGTTAATGTACAATTGATATTATATTCTTCTAATGCTTTCACAAGTAATGTACTTCCACTGCGTGATGCTAAATGAAGTAATGACTCACCATTAGTCATGGTAGCATTGATGTCAAAGTGGCAATTAATAGCTTTCTTGAGTAGTGAAGTGAACACTTTTATTCTTTTATTGCGTGTAATGAAATTAATGTTATTTTTGATTTTATTATCACTAATAATCTCGATATTTGATGCATCACATTGTGCAATTAGCTTACTATACACAGTAGTGGCTTTAATACCAATGGATGCATCACTTGCATGATGTAAACATGACCTACCATTATTATCATTAACTAATAATGCTTCATTACCTTGAATACTAGCAATATACTCAACAACTGATGATGAAGCATACCATGAAGCAATATGAAGTGGAGTCCTACCATGTCGATCCTTCACATCAATGGATAATTGATATCGATTTAAAAGATACTTGAAAAGCTCAACATTATTACTCATAGAAGAGTAATGCAGAATACCAAATCCATAAAAGTCAGATGAATTTGGTTGAAGAGGTGTTCTGCTTCCAGCTTATGAATTAATGCTACCTGCCCACTTTTACAAGCTAACAATGATAAAGAAGCATTATGGGAATTAATTTGAGAAATATTACAATTTCTCTTAATAAAGAATTCTACTAGGTCAGAATGGCCCCCCATTGCTGAGTACAGTAATGCAGTGTTATTGCTATTGTCTGGTTGATCAGGAGGAATGTGACACGTGTCTACTAGATATTGTACTATAGATAAGTGGCCTTTATAAGATGCCATATGTATACTAGATACACTATTATCATCACCTTCGTTAGGATCAATACCATATTGATGGATGAGTAGTTGAAGGATCTCAATGTGTCCACCATATGCTGCAGAGTGTAATGGAGTCCAATCATGAAGACCACGACGATATGTGCTGTAACCAAACTTGTTAAGAAGCCATTGTACTTCATCTTTTAATCCTCTCCAAGCTGCTTCATGTAATGGTGTACTGGTATTCTCATACCATAATCGATCATATATATCTAAAAGAAATTATCAATATACATGAATGAACGGATAATCAAAATAATGATATCACAATAGGTAGTGGAAAGTAAAATTACATAATATACACATCCACTTACATACCAATATCTAAAGATGACTGAACTGACTGCTGCAACTCTTGTGATGCTGAGAACTATTTAAAAAAATAAAATTATTTAATATTAAAAGATAATTACAAACCTTTCTTAGATCATATTGATAATCACCACATGTTAGTTCAGTGATACCAATACTAGCTAACTGTTGCTGTATCTCAGTAGATAGAGGAAACAATGCAGAGTATAAGTAGTCAGGAATATTATGTAGCAGCTGTAGAGATCCAATACGAACAAAACTGAAGTATAGATTAACGTTAGGAATATTCAGTTCTTTTGGTATTGCTCGACGAAAGAAGAAGAGGTCAGCTAATGTGTAGTCATCACGATCAACTTTAGCAATCATTACTTGTGTGCCAGGAGGAACATCTTTTATACCGAATTCCAAAGCATTAGCATCAGTTAATAAGCCACCACTGTTA
>NW_003553989.1:0-1731 GCF_000090795.2 Amphimedon queenslandica | reverse complement strand
GAGATTTGACCTGATCGAGCCGTGTCTGACGGTTCGCTGGCCAATATGGTGGCAGTTTCAGTGAGACTGCAGCTACAGTGGGAGAGGCTGCTGCAGAGGTAGCAGTAGGAGAGCCATCACTAGATCCTAAAGTGTTCATGTCGTTTTTCCGGGTCACCAATGTTAAGTTGTTAATGATTGGAAATCAATAATTTACAAAACTCAACTGCAAATGTATGTGTTATCACACTTAATAATAACAGATGAGAGTTAGAGTGAAAGAGACAGTAGCTGGTGCAAACATGTGGAACTGAGAAGTGAGGAAGAGAGAATCAGCCTCTCTCCTGTCTCCGGTGTTGAATAATAATTCATCAGCCAGGCATACCTTTTTTGAAAGGCAGTTAGTGGCATATATCTGATTAACCTCACCTTTACATTGCTTTAATTCACACACATGCTTGCTAAGAAGGTGGTGATGAAGATTGTTCTAGGAAACTTACCTTTCACTCCCAATTCAATATTGATTCCTTTACAGGAACTGTAGACTCAATACCAGCCCCTTCATTGAGTAACAACTGGACAGCATCATTCCTGTTATTGTCAGCTGCTACATGTAATGGAGTCCTATTACCCTGTAAGAAATAAACACTAAAAATAAAGTGCATACAAAGTGATAATAAAGTCAATTTTATTATGCCACTATTATGTAGTTCTTAATTCACAATACTTTCAACCAGTATAAACATTATGATACAACAAAGTAAAGAATTCTTTTGGACATTAAATCTATATTAATTTCCGGTAACTTTCTCATTAGGGATCTAACATTTGATGACAATAAATTGAACGAGGTAACTGTTGAGTTATTGCTTGTCGTAATATTGGCTAGGCCCGGGCCTTGCCATTGAAGGCCCAGGCCTAGGCCTTGAAGACCCAGGCCTAGGCCTTGAAGACCCAGGTGTTGGGCCTGCCATTGATGGTATTAGGAAAGGTAAAGGCAATACTTTCTGAAGAACAAAAAGAAGCACATTTTAGTATTGTAGCTACAAAAATTATATATATGATGATCTAACTCTGTTCTTCAGTGACTCGGGTGACAGTAATGTAGTTAATGCTGAAACTTCCGGATTCCTTGAGTTTGGAGAGCATTCAAGGAACTGAAATCCTCCACAATATATACACTTACAAATGCTCCACATTGGGAAAAAAGCTGGAGGCAAAAGCCTCATTGGCTTGCCAATTTAGCTACCCAATGCTATTCATTTCTCTTAATAATTGACTTTTTTGTCAATTGTCCGTTTGTTTGGTGGTAGATTGACAGATGAGCCTCCAGGACACCTTCCTTCCATTCATACATGCAGTTATGCAATTGCATGCAGCTTCAACTGTCATCATCCTCCTCCTCCTGGTCCTGCTCACCTGCAAGTAGCCTTTTGGCAATAGTTTTAAGTAGCTTCGATTGCTCTGCATTCTGCAAGAATCCTTTCTTGCTCTATTTAATGCTATTGCTGTATGTTGTTAATGCAGCAATCAATAAAGTAAGTAGTGAACTCGCTGTAGGGCTTGAATTTGTGAATGGCAGCTACTTTTCTCTTTGTCAGTGTTATCACATTTAGCAGTTCCTTACTCACAATTTTGACAGTAATTCTAACATGTGCTCATTAGAATGACATCACCTTGTACTAGACTAATTTTTGATTTTTATGGCTTCATAGGTTAAGTCAATTATAACAATGATATTTGTCATACTAG
>NW_003553988.1:0-1731 GCF_000090795.2 Amphimedon queenslandica | reverse complement strand
AGGTGTGGTACACCTCATCTTGAGAATTCTTCAGTTTATTGTCACTCTCATTTTCTTAATTTGGTTTCTGTTGTTTTAATAATAAATATGTTCAGTATTCGAAAAATAGATGGAAAAGTAGGGGATGAATCTGCAGCAATATATTGTTGACACATGACTGCTGGATAGCAATCAAATACTGAGACCTTATCAGTTCATTGTATTTCTGCCTCATATTCTTGACTCCTTTTCTCTCTTGAGGTCGTCTCACAATCAGGCTGTCTGCCTCTGAGAGGTGCCTGACATCAAAACATGGCTGCACTGTTTCTTGGCTTTTGCTGCAGCGAAAGCTAACTGCCAGGTTACAAGGAGCCTCAAATTCTTCATTCAACTTTATAAATCATGGCACTTTAAAAGCCCAGCAGCAATGTGTTGTGCTGAGGCAACTGGTCTCTGCTCCTCTGGTCTGGCCACTATGCCTCACCACATCATGGATATTGCCTGTTGCCCAGTGTATGCTGGGCTAATACTTTCTTGGCAAATTATAAGTGCTGTACACATTGATTGATACTCCAAAAGTGATGGTTCTAATAAACATTTTACTTCCAAAAAACTAGCAATTAAGGCCAAAATGCCTGTTATGAAAACAAATAATCTCCAGTTGTATAATCTCAGCCTTAAATTTGCTCTGCAATTTCAAATGAAGCACAAGGCACCTCAACAATTTAATAAAAAGAAATAAACAAGAATTTGAAATAACAAGTTTCCATTCAGTCATAGCAGTAGCCAAGGACTCATAAACCAAATATTGTATAGTCCTGACAGTGACATTAGAATAAAACAAAGCATAACCTACTTCATCCAATACAAGTAAAATTATTGTAAAAAAGGATAAAATAGTCTATCAATACATAAGACAAGAAGTGTTGTTCTATTTCTCAAATAAGACTTTACAAAGTATTTTGTGCTGTTAGTTGATATATTCTGTTGAGCATCACTTGTTCTACTGAAGCTTGTACTTTGAGCTCATCCTCTCTTCCTGTCTTGTCCCTCCTGTATGACAAGCCAACAGTATCAAAATCAATCGTATTACAAGTGAGATTAAAAACATTACTTCACTAGATTTTTCTGCCAACACCAAAATACTTTTGTTGGTCTCATCCAGTACATTCATAGAGAATGAAAAGAATTCTCTCTGTATCATTCACAATAGCGAGATTCCATTAGATGCAAATGCCTTTATTCTTGAATTTTCTCAAAGCAGTCATGTGTTGATTGCATTAACGTCTAGCAAAATGGACTTCCTTACTCTAAATTTCTTCAAGAAGTTCTTGGAGCAGTAATCCTTTATGGGAATACATAATTACATATGACATAAATATCTCCATGGAGCAAAGGCAGCTCATTCTAGCACAGCTGAGGGCAATAAATCACCAAATTGTAAGTCCTGATTATGATGTACTAAATATTATCTTTATTTTCCATAATAGTATCATAATCTTCCAAGGAGAGCTGGCAGGGGCAGAGGTAGGGGCAGAAGGCCAAGGCCCCAAGGGGGAACCAAGAACTATAACTTTTTTATGTACTTAAAAAACATGTTATAACCATGGACTTCGTTGCTCTGTTTAGAATAACTCTTAGCAGGATGTCAATGGTGATAGCTGCTCCTGATGTAAGTAGTTTATATTTATGAAATTGGCTCTTGATGTCACCAATAAGCCTGGCAAAAAATTTAATATTTCAGTCATATAA
>NW_003553987.1:0-1731 GCF_000090795.2 Amphimedon queenslandica | reverse complement strand
AAAATTTTCAATAGTGAAATGTTTAGTAATACATGCGTGGACAAATTCGCCAATTAAAAGCTGGCCTAATGTATTTTTCAAGCAAAACCATCAAAATAAAGTACCACTAAATCACACGACAGTCACATGATTTCAATTACCTGATTGAGTGACTCCAGAGTGAAGTACATGGCAGAGCAGGAGGTGGAGAGAGGCAGGTATTGCTGGGAGACTCTGTCAACTTCAGCCATTACAGTATCAGTCTCCTCCATCTTCCTCTAACTTCTGCAGCCTCTTCCTTAAGAGTCTCAAGCTCAGTAATGATTCTAAAAATAGACACAACAAAGATTACATCATGTAATAATTGTACTATATTTAGATGTATTGTTACTATTATTAGTGATGATTCTAAAAATAAACACATTAATGATTACATCATGTAATAGTTGTTACTATATTTAGATGTGTTGTTACTATAATTAGAAGTTACTACATGTATAATTAGAATTGGGGATACCTGTTGTCGTCTAGGATAGGACAGGGTTCAGGATTGGGTCGTAGCTCTCAATGTCCTAGAGGGATTAAGTATGAAATAATGAGAGTGTTTCCTGACAGGGTTCTTAGTTCTAAAAAAATCCAAAAATATTCCCACTGTTGGAAAAAATTCAGAAAAAATTCCAAAAATAAAAATAAAATAATTCAAAAATATTTCCATGATCTCGTAAAAAATCAGAAAAAATTCCAAAAATAAAACAAAAATAATCAAAAAATATTATAACACTCATAATTAAAAAATTCAAAAAAATTACAAAAATTAAACAAAAAAATGAAAATATTGTTAGGCTGTCGAAAAAAAATCAGAAAAAATTCGAAAAATAATATAAAAATAATCTGAAAATATTTCCACACTCATGATTAAAAAATCAGAAAAAATTCCAAAAATTAAAATTAAGAAAGCTAAAAATATACTCATGCTCTCTGAAAAATCAGAAAAATTTTAAAAACAAAAATAAAGTAATCTGAAAATATTCCCATGCTGCCAAAAAAATCAGAAAAAGTTCGAAAATATGATAAAACTAGTCTGAAAATATTTCCATGCTCAGAGAAAAAATCAGAAAAAATTCCAAAAATTAAATAAGGAAAATCCGAATAAATTCCCACACTCCTAAATTTTTTTTTAATTCCTAAAAGAAAATAAAATTTAAAAATATTCCCACACTCATGAGGAAAAAAATACAAAAAAATTTGAAAAAATTAATGAAAATTCAAAAATATTCTCACGCTCTCGGAAAAAATAAGAAAAAATTAACTCAAACTTTATACACAACATAAGGACAAGTACATGTATATGCATCAGAAAATATTACAAAAACTGAGAATTCTCTACTTTTTAATTTTGGCAAAATTTAGCTAATGTAACATGTGGACAATTGTGGACAAAAACTAAGATTTTTTTCCTTTTCAATTTTTGCAAAATTTGGCCAACACCACTGTACTACATGTATATTACAGGGGCTTTTACCTGATTTTTAAACAACTTTAAAAATTCATAAAAAAGCTAAGTTTGATTGGAATCAGCTCAAACTTTTTACACAATATAAGTACATGTATATGTATCAGAAAATATTATAAAAACTAAGATTTCTGTGCCTGGTGGTATAATGACTGCCTTAATTCAAATCTTAATGGTCATTACTTTAATACTCCAACTATTAATACTCAAGGAGTTACTTGGTTATACTGGAATGGAGA
>NW_003553986.1:0-1731 GCF_000090795.2 Amphimedon queenslandica | reverse complement strand
CTTGTGCAAAACAGCAGTTACTGGATCAATTTTGTAACATATTGCTATAACTATAGCAATGGTGTAAATCCCACAATCTGTGCAACCACTTTGTTTAGCAACAGGCGTTACTGTGACAGATATCTTATCAAGGTGCAATGACAATGTTAGGCTGATAATTATTTTCTCTGCATCTTGTGATAAGTCATAAGGAATGGTCATAATAAATTGTGAGATAAGTAGATTTGTATGAAGGAAGTGTGCATGTACTTATCACTGACCAGTGATTCTGTAATGAAGAATAAACTGTGTATATTGTCATTCATGTGGAACCATGTACATTGTTGTAATGCGCATGCTCAGTTAAAATTATGCATGTGGTGAGTCTCTTTCCGTTTGTTTGTGTGTCTCTGTCTCTTCTTTTATTAAATGATTGTTTAGTACCAACTCTTCATTACAATTCCTTCCAATGGCAATAATTTGAATCATATCGTTCACATTAGAAAGAGGTTCCTTGTTTTAATGACATGTCGATTGTAAACCATTTATGTATGAAAATTGAGATTTCAATATTAGCTGTGCTGCATATACATGTATGTGAAAAACAGTGAACCATTTGCAAGTGGTAATGATCGTTTTTCTTTATCATTCAGTGCCAATTTACCAATTTTCACCCAACATTTTGATACCTTCAAAGTATTTGTAAGACTGTGTTTCGTATCTTTCGTTGCTTTTTTCTTTTTCAAAATGAAGTCCAAGTATCCTCTAATGATACAGAAATGGTCTTTTAGCGAGAAAACTGTTTGCCTAAACTGAAATGGTAAATCTTTCTTGTGGCTTACGTACTGCAGGCATTCATATGTAGCCATACATAAATAATAGCTGATCTTTATGTATTCAGTCGATTCCTTTGTGCATATTCTTTGACATGGACCCAGTTTCTAATTCTATTTGGTACCAAGTACAGAGTACTTCAAAATGATTCGCATGAACAGGTGCATAGTTTCCATTGTAGCCTATCATTTTTCCTTTCTTGTCCATTGCAAATTAAGCACTCTTCCTAAGATAATTGTACTTCTTATATTAAAGGCACAAACATCTCCAATGACTAGATAACTTGACAGTATAGGAAGGTTACTACTTTCTTCGTTAATTGTTGATCCCTTTCATACTAGCTCGTTGCTTTGTTTTGATCTTACACGAAAAATTCTATCTAAAGAAACGTGTTCACTGTCTTGTAGAAGCCAAATTGCTGTGGTTTTTCTGATGTATACTTCTCCTTTGACATTTATTGCTACAAATGGCTTTAACTTCTCTGCTTCTTGTAAATTGTAATTCCTGTCTATGTCATTGTCCTGACATGTGTATACAGGAATTTTCATCTCACTTTCAAATGGAATAAGCAGCTTTTCTTGCATTGCTTTTTTCATAAATAATAAATTGACAACATTGTTCTGGTGATGAACATTTACATCTTTTACAGCATCTTGTACTGTTTTGATTGATGTAATGTAAACATCATTAACTGGTAAATCATTTTCCAAAGATTCATCATCATCAGAATCGTCTGCATGACTATGAAGTAAAGTTGTTTGCTATTGGTGGATCTTGTAAATCATCTATTTTTTCTACCATCCCAAGATTAATTGATCTTTTAGCCCTTAATTCTGCTCTTTCTAGAGCCTCTTTTATCATCTTATTGGTAATTCTCTTAAGCGTTTGTTTATTGTCATGGTTATTCTCAAGGCTAGT
>NW_003553985.1:0-1731 GCF_000090795.2 Amphimedon queenslandica | reverse complement strand
ACAACTTAGATTATCATATTATTAACATACTTTCATTTCCACTTGATTTCCTTTCACCAGTTTCCATGAATACTTTACAATTCGATCCTTTATCATCTTTGCTCCGTCCTCCATCCAGTGTTACCTCATCATGAGGTAATTGTATCAATACTGACTCTCCAGCATCAGCTGTTGGTGGGTAATCAGGTTCCGCCTGTACAGTAACATTAGCATACGCCACACCTACTGCTCCATCACCATCAGTCACTCTCAACCTATTAAATATTAATTAATTTCTTTGTTTACTTAAAAAGGTATTTTCCAACATTGAGGTGTTTCAGTGTTAGCAAAGGTTGGGTCCAATAATCCCTGCTCCCTGAGACCTCCTGTAGGAGGCCACTGATTAAATATTAGAACAGGGTCTCTCCCTTGGGTCCATCATCACTTGTTTCTATGGCAATACCATGACAACAGACCACACCCATTAGTGCTTACTTGAGGCGTCTAGTATTAGTTTATCAGAGGGTTTTATAGTGATGTTAGTACTGGGGGATATGATAACAATAGGAGCCTTGTTGACATGGGGCTCTAAATAGAATGCTATTATTATTAAGTTATTATTATACAGTCAAACCTGTCTATTCCAGACACCTTGGGACCCAATAAAACTGTCCTTATTAAAGAGGTGTCCTTATTTCAGAGGTTCATTAATACACATTACTATTGTATTGGGACTGCATGCTACCTGTCCTGATTATAGAAGTGTCCTTATTTTAGACTGTCACAATAGCAGGTTTGACTGTAGTTAGTTACATCTTACCTCGTCTAACTGTAATGTTAACAAAATCTCTTCCATAATTTCCTTCATCATCATAAACTAATACTTCAAGACCGTATTTACCAGCAACCAACTGTAGAATAGAATTTAGCATAAATTGAATTTTTTCATGTATGTGTATAATAGTCAGTGATATGTCAACTATCACAATGTGTCATTATTATAGGCTAGAGGCGTCTGAATGTCATCCCTAATACCTTATTAGGTAAAAGTATATGTTTAAAGGTGACCCTGCAGCAAAATGGCATCAAGCAAGCCAGCAAAAATGTTCCCTATTATTTTAGGTTTATCTTAATTTATTTATTTTAGTTATGTGTTTACTTTATCATTAGATATTAGCAAATTAAATGAGATTATAGAGATTTTGAAGCAATACAACTTTTCTGAATCAAAATGGTTTGAGTTTGGGTTAAAACTTGGTCTAATTCATCCTACACTGGAAGCTATTGATGCTAATCATAGAGGAAATACTTCACGTTGTCTCATGGAGTGTTTATCCAAGTGGCTGAGTAAAGCACATCACCCTACTTGGCAGACATTGGCTAGTGCTCTTAGAAAAATAGAACAAAAAACAGTGGCTGAAAATATTGAGAAAATAAGTAAATTAGTCTAATTCAATAAGACTGAAATTTATACTCTATTTCTTAATAGTGGCTGACCCTGCTAGCCAGCTACTACAGCATTACAGTAGTAGAATATCTGGAGCAACACTCTCTGAAGAATCAGTTGATCTGTTACATACAGAAGGACTGATATCTGAAGAGACATTGAGGGAAGTGAAGAGTTGTGGATACACACTAACAGATGATGTAATGAGAGAAATATACACAGCAGTAGCTTATGATCATAACAAATTGAAATCATTTGCTAGCATATTATTAAGATCAATAGGCACTGTTAGTATAGCCAATGAC
>NW_003553984.1:0-1731 GCF_000090795.2 Amphimedon queenslandica | reverse complement strand
TTCATATTACTGGCATTCATAATGGGAAATTTGATAAATTTAAACCAAAATTCAATAAAATATTTGCAAATTATGAAACAACACACTGGCAATTTTATGATGATGACGACAACGATCAAGACTCATACGAAGTAAATCATATCACACCATTGATAAAAGACACTGAAGCTACTTACAAACAATTACCTCACAATATTCTTAATAGCATAGAGTGGTATGATGATGATGATGATGATGATACTCCAGTACCAGAAGGAGTAATTAAGGTAAGATTAGGTATTTTTGATGATTGTACAGCTGCTGATTTTAAAATTTGTTCAGTAACTTACTTGTAAGTCAAGTTACTAATATAGTGTGCTACCTATTATTAAACCATTAATTCCTGACTTGCTCTATGATTCCACTGTTGTTAAACTAATTGTAAATTAATTTTTATAATTTAACTTTTTTTCAAATGCTCTTGATGCAAATTTTACAAATTTAATTTTAAGGATTAGTTTTAATGTTTCTGACTTGATTTCATTCTTGTTGATTTTATCTTTATCTTCAATACTATCAATAAACCTTTTTAGCGTGGCCTGTGGCAAAGTTATGAGAGAGTAGAGAAAGTCATTCTAAGACCACAAATCTTCAAAAAGAGGGTTGTGGTAATAGACAGAAGCTAACACTACGTACATGTAAATGTAATCCTTGCCAATGATAATCACTGGCAACTGGCAAGGCTGATAAATGTATGCATACTAATATGTAGTCTGCTCATGTGAATAGAGAGTTCCCACTGCAGCAAATGCATTGGGATTGATTGCAATGATAAGCCATTACGTAAAGATGTACATGTACACACTGCTGATACTAAACACATGACACTATTAGCTGTAGCTTGTGGACAAATTATAACAGAAAAGGAAGTAAATATGCAAGGGGAAATATTTATTATACACAATTGAGACTTTAAATAAGAGAGATGTGATATACATGTACATGCACATGTATGCTGGCATGCCATGCTAATAATATCTAGGCCCTATAACAATCACAGGAAGTGGTAATGTGGTATAGGATCACATGATTCCACAATAGCTCAGTTGTCTTAATATATTGACAGATCCTCATCTGGGTGAGCTGCTGTGAACATAATTTCTGTAGCTCTTGTATTGAGAGAGTAAAAGCTAGTAATGGAAGCTGACTGCTCACGTATTATCAATGGATTGGAGGTCTACTGCTTTAATCAAAAATGTCAATGGAGAGGAGATTTAAGAGACATATCTACTCATCTTAATAAAGGGAAGAGAGATGGAGAATGTCAATATGAAGAAGCAAAGTGTCGATATGAGGAATGTCAAGTGAGAAATGAACGTAGATATCTTGATTATCATGAACATGATGAGTGTCATCACCGACCGTTCAGATGCCAGTACTGTTGGAAAGATGGCACATACCTCTCTATTACAATGGGCCATTATAATGATTGTGCAGATTACCCAATTCATTGTCCCAATAACTGTACGTTGAATACTATGCCACATCATATTCTCACTGCTCACATTAATCACCAGTGTCCATTAGTGCCAGTAGATTGTGTGTTTAGTTGGACTCACAAAAAACTAATGAAGATATATGCATTATCAAGAGGTTACTGATTTAATGTGATGATGTGTAACCCTTGAGTAACTATTAATTAAAATTAAGTGCTACAATCACAGGAAGTGGGATAGCATTAGTGGCACAATG
>NW_003553983.1:0-1732 GCF_000090795.2 Amphimedon queenslandica | reverse complement strand
CACATCTATCATACGCCATTGTGATTCAAATGGGTTTTAGAAACATTACCACCTTCATTATTTTAGGAGCAGCATCAAGAACAGCATCTAAAATAAATCATTATAAATTAAAATAAATTATACCAGCTATTGGTTGATTACCAGGTACAACAGGTGATGCTGCAGTAGTTCCTATTAATAATAACATTAAGTGTATAATGTACATCAGATTACTTTATTGATTATTACCAGCTGATGAAAGATTAAGAGTTTGTTTTAGAGAGTTTGACTGTGTAATAAGAGCATTCAAACAGTTTGGGGAATATTGTCTTATGATCTATAGACCCCTTTAGGCGAGAATTAGTTTGTGATACCGTATATACAAAGAAATAATATTGAACGGATTTTTGTCCGCCATGTTTTACGTCAAAGTTATGCAGAGTTCCAATGGCTGATGTGCAAAGTAGAGCTGTTTTGCCAATAAAACTTTTGTTGTGCTGAACTCAGGACTATGAGAGGCTTCATATCAACTGTTCTTTACTATAGCAAGATATTTTGAAGACTTAAGAAGTCTGGGAGAGCCAGAACGATCAGTTCTTGACTCTCTGTCACAGCCCAAAGAGGAAAGCAGGCTCATAAAACAAGAGTATTGCACTATACTTTCTAGGTTGGCTCTCTTGGCATCTTTCTTGACTCTAGAATAGTTTTTAGCTTCAAAATGTAGTGACCAAGATCTCCAGGACACAGAAAGCACTTGCTGCTTGACGTAAAACATGGCGGCCAATTATTGTATGTGGGCGTATACCGTAACTGAGATATAATGATATTCATTGCAAAATTAATGATATTCACAAGCTGCTACTTCTCGCCGAAAGGGGTCTATACAACTATTAAAAACAATTATCATTATTATTACTATAGTCAGATACTATAATAATCAAATATTATTATCAATACTAAAATCATTATTATTAGTATAAAATATAATTTTGGCAAAATTTGGCGAAAGTCCCTGTGGCCAAAGTCCCTGTACTTCAGGGACTTTGGCCCAATTTTTGAGAAACTAACTAAATAGTATCCAAATTTGATTTGAACCGGCTCCAAGTTTTTACACAACATAAATACATTAATATGAAAAAATTCATTAAAAGTGTGGAATTTTTACCTTTACATTCTTGACAAAATACATGTTTTAAGAGTGGGGATCATTGAACTTGATCTATTTCATTAGTATTTTTTAAATGCTACCTATTCCTCCCATTATAATCAAATTTACTCAACTTACTATAAAGCTATGGTCCATAGTCTTTATCAAACATCACTTTAACAAACTGAAATATCAGGTATGGTTACTGATCTGTGAACACTGCTTATGAAGCATCCATTTGAGGGAGTGGCAGATTAAAAATAATTTATTAATAATTATTAAATTTACACTTAACAATATCAAAACCACTGCAATAATCTAATTAGCATTTCATTACTGCTGCCGCATAATGTACTGATATGCTAATTCATCAGGTTCCCCAAAGTAAAGAGTCTTTCGAAAGGTGAACGTAGTCTCGGGATTTTGCTTCACATTATTCACTGTAGAGTTGTTTCCCCTCTTCACTGAGCCGGACATATCAGCTACCTTCCTGGTCACCATCGTCATCATCGTTCCGACATCAAACATTTTATAATGGACAGTAAAGACTTCACATAAACTTTGAATAAAAGCGGGATCCCTTATCACCTCGGCAGGCAATGTAAT